>NW_028258364.1:155464-310928 GCF_053883595.1 Heterocephalus glaber
TCCTAGTCTTGATCTCATATGAATATTTCAAAAATTGTTTATGGTGAAATTTTGTCTTCTACTTGATGGAAGAATGGAGGATATTCTTCTGCATCTATTAAGTCTTTAAGAGTCTAGTTCATGGGCTTCAAAAACATACTCTGTATCCTTTAAACACTAGACATTTTACTAGGCAGATACTCCTCAATACTCACAGGGAATTGGTTCTGACCACCAAACCATTCTCCAAACCAAAATCTGAGAATGTTCAAGTCCGATAAACAAAATGACACAGTATTTGCACATAACCTATACACATCCTCTCATATACTTTAATTCATCTCTAGGTTACTTATAATACCTAATACATTGTAAATGCTATGTAAATAGTTGAGATATTGTGTTGTTTAGTGGATAACAAGGAAATAGTATGTGTTATTTATAGACCTGATGTTCCCAAATATTTTTATTCAGCAGTTGGCTGAATCCATGAATGTAGAACCCGAAGATATAAGACCCAACCATATTTAATTTTTTCCTCCAATATTAAAGAAAGACTCTTTGACCAGAAAAATATATCTAATATGTATATTTGCCTCTGTGTCCAGATGATGACATTTTACAAATACTACTGATTAAACAAGGAGATTAAAAAATAGAAGAAAAGGTATACTGTTTGTCCAAGGTCACAAAGACAGCCAAATTCTCTGAATTAAGAAGCTGAACAAAACTAGCACTCTGTCCTCCTTGTGTTGATATAAAGTCCTCTCTTCTGACCTCAATTGCCCTTTTAAATAAATGAGTTCATTTTCTACACATAACTTTTAACTATACATTTTTAAATGTCAGTAGTCAATGACAGTTTTTAATGCAAGTACATATGAGGCTTGCCAAGTGAGGAGCAGTCCCCTAAAAAGGTCAGCCGTCAGAAAGTTAATTCATTGCTGCCCACCCTCTGGCTACCTGTACCTTCAAATGCAGGTGGACACTGGTATTTTTTTAAGCATAAAGAAGCCTCTCTGCTTTCTACTTTACTGGCACTTTCCACAGTGTAAACAGACACTATGTCCTCACGGGGTTGAGTGTTCTTTTAGGAATGCAAAGGGCAAGACTTAACTCTTGCTGGATGAGCAGCGTGGAATGTGACAGCTGGTTGCTCCAGGGGCAACTGATCACAGCTACAGTGCTCTTCTTCAATAAGCAGCTGCCCCAGACATTTACTGAGGCCATGCAAATCTCAATACATTTCCCTGCTCCCACTTCTAGGGGATGCTCAGCATAGAGAAAAGCAAACGAGAAAAGGAACAGACTCTGCAGACCTCAGCTCTCCCTCCCAGCTGTAGAATGCCTCTGTCATGATGACAAGATTCTGGATAATCTAACCAGAGCTAAAAATCCGTGTTTCTCCAAGACAGCTAGAATTTAACAAGGAGTTACTGGACAATTCTCACCAGCTCTTTTCCTTCATTCATTGACTTATTGTGCCATAAATATTTTATTCAACTGATAATTACTGAGTGCCCATTACATAGCAGTCTCTGCTGCAGGCAATGAGCACAGGGGCGAACAAGACAGAAAAAAATCCCTGTCTTCACGGAAGTGACATTTTAGTCAGAGAATGTTACGCTCCAAAGGGAATCTCACTTCCTCCTCCTTCTCCACCCATTTCATAGATGAACAAACTAAAACAAAGAAGGTTGGTACTAATCCAGGCTGTTTTAACTCTCTTCCAAATTCTATACAGTCATCAAGATATGATACTATTCCCTGTGATAGGCAAAATATTGGCTCCCATAGCCTTCCTCGTCCTAATCCTGGAACCTCTGAGTATGTTACCTTAAAAGGCAATAGGAAAATGGCAGATTCAATAAAGTTAAGAATTGAGATGGGAAGATGATCCTGAATCATCTGGGTGGGTCCAAAGTATTCACAAGGCCCTTGCAGGGGGAAAAAGAAAGCAGTGGGGTCAGATTGAAAGAGAGAATTGAGGATGCTGTACTGCAGATTTGAAAGATGGAAAAAGGCATCAACACACAAGCAACCTGTGGAAGCTGGGAAAGATAAGAGATTAGATTCTTTGAGACTCCTCACAAGAACACGGCCCTGCAGACACCTGGATTTCAGCCAGTAAGAACTATTTTGGACTCTGATCTCCAAAACTATAATATATTTGTGTTGTTTTAAGCCACAAAATTTAAGTTGATTTTTGTAGCAGCAATAAAAAAACTAATATATTCCATTAAACTATTAAACAGTCCCTCATTTTTCCATTCCTTTTTCCACTTTCTCTCACCACATACACTATTTTGTTTCACCACACAAATACACACTTCCTTTGAAGTTCCTGATATCTCATTTCTAATTGTCTTCTCCCTTTGGTCCATCTTTGATATTTAAACTAAATTTATCTTCTTGGGACACTGTTTAGCATATACAGATCATTTCATTTCTCAAAAAATTTTAATGGCTTCAACTATCTATTGAATTAAAAAGAAAGATGTCCTAACATTCCCCACCCTCAACTTGAACTGTAACCACTTATGTAGGCCTTTGAGTTAGAATATTACAAACAAATGTGCTTTGTTCAAATCACTCGTTAAAGTATTACCTTCTACTGCCTCTATAGAAGCTGAGCTTCCAAAGAGCCTTCCTTTCAAATCTACCCCTCTGAAATTCTCTGTGGCAGCTGTGTTTGCCATCCATCTGGCAATGAAGTATTCTCCTTTTTAACCTCATTTTCTCTGCTCATATCCTGACTCTCCAATTAGATTTTCTATGGACATGATTTATATCTTATGCCTTACGGAATCATCAATACTTTGCATTGTTCCAAATGCACTGAAGACTTGAGAGATATTTGTTGTTAATAATGGAAGAATTGTCAGAGATGAAATTTTATGGTGATGCATTTATCAGATAATTCACATTCCAATACAGTGAATTACATTTTTCATTTTTGTTTTCTACCCTTTGCTCAATAGTAACAGATCTGCACACATCTGAGAACTTCATATGACAGTGAGAAGTTCATGTTCTGAAGCCTGTAGCCATGGAATTGCAACTTAGAGGCTGGGAGAGGGAGACTTTGGGATTTTGGAAGAGGGATTAAGTAAACAATTCTTAACTTTTTTCGACAATTAAAAAAGTATGGAAAGATCACAGACAAAAAGACAGTAAGCACCCATGTCTTTGTCATCTGAAACAGGGACAATGCAGGGCCTCACCTCCAGTGTTTCAGATTCAGTATATCAGGGTTTGGGCCTAGGAATTGTATTTCCACAAGTTTTTAAGCTGTGCCTCTGGTCCAGGGACAAAAGATATTTTTAGAACCACTGACACACAATTACTAAATGTATATCACTGTACTTGGTGATTTCCTTATTATTATTGAATTAAGATAAAATTAAATTATATTTTCCTTTTCCAGTCTCTTTCTTTTCCCTCTTGTCCCACCTCCCAAGAGTCAACCTTGTTCATTATACTCTTATCAAATATATATATATCTATAAACAACACATAGCATGTCCATCTTTCTAAAAGATTATGAAAATAAAATCCTATAATATGCACTATTTTTCAACTTGATTGTATTCAACGTTGCTTTTTTAGATCAAATGATATAGATCTGGTTCATTCATTTTACACACAATATTGTAGTTCCTACCAAATTTTAATTCATTCCATACCAAAATGATAGCTGTTTTAGTTGTTGGCGGTATTTTGCTATAACAAACAATTTATAATGAGTATCTTTCTATGGGTTTCCTTATGCACATATACAAGAGCCTCACTGTAGTTAATTATCCAAACAGATTGCAGAAATTAATAGTTTTAATAGTAAACGGTAAGAGTTTCTGTTAACCTCTTACCCTCACCAGCACCTCAGGCTTTTTTAATATTTGCCAATTGATGGCTATAAAACTATCTCTCATTGTTGTTTTAATTTGAATTTTCCTGATTTCTAGAAAAGATGAACATCTTTATTGGCTACATTGGTTTCCTCTTCTGTGTTGTCTATGTGAGTCTGTGCTAATTTTGACTTTTTATTTGTTTTTGTTGGTTTGTTTTTGGATCATTGGGCATTTATGAACAGATTTGAGAGGCAAAGATGTGATATTCCTTTAAATGTTCAGCAAGATTAATTTTATTTAATTGCAATCTCTTTTATTCACTTGTTTGTGCATCCTCCACACATACCTACTAATTTATCTCAAGAGAAGGTTTATGACATCTCGTTGTCAGACAAGTCGAGTATGAATAGAAGAGAAGGATACTTTTGGTTTACTCTCACAGCCTAGGTGGCTAGGAACAGGCGGCCAAGTGGAACAAAAGCTTCTAGGAAGTTGAAAGATGTGCAAAGCAATACGGGTAAAAGTAATTGGCATCAGATAAATATAATCCATGCCAGTTTCCAGCAGCGTTAATACATCTCTTTCTAGCCAAACACACAACAATTCATATGCTAAATAGTTTGCCTAAAAAAAGACAGTGAGCCTGCCATATGACAGCTATTTTCCATCTGTTAACTCATTTCTTTAATCTTTACCATGATCTCATAAGTAGATATTATTATTCCTGTTTTATCACAGGGTAAGCCGATGTTCAGACAAATTATGGAAATAGTTCAATAATGTACAAACTAAGATATGTTCTTCAGGTCTGACTGCAAAGCCTACATTATTTTTACTACTACTTCCATCCCACCCAACCCCACGCTGGAAAAAGGGAAAGCAGCAGTAGTATAAAACACAAATTCTTAAGGACTACAAAAGTGTGATTGAAAGATAATTTTTGAGTGTTTAAATTTTTAAAAACTTATTACATTTTCAAGAACAATGGGGTAAGTGTGTTCAAAGTGAGGGAGACTATTTTGAGGAAGATTAATAGCAATCTGTCTTTTACTGTAATGCTTTTTAAATTTAAACATTCACTGTATTTTATGGCCACCTCTCATTGATCAAATATTTATGGCAATTTCCGTCAAATACAAACATCACAAGTGACCGCATCCATATTACTCACGGGATCTAGCACTGTGCAACTTCTGGCTCCTCCCCACAGTTAAAATGACCATGACAGGTAAATGTTATAAATCCATTCAGGACATCTAGGCAGCCATGGCAGCACAACTAAAGCTACTCAGGAAAAAGGACTTCCAAAACTGCTTCAGAAAGTGGCAACAGCAGTGGGATAAGTGTGTTCAAAGCAAGGGGGAATATTTTAAAGGGGATTAATGACAGTGTGTCTTTTACTGAAATAATTTTCAAAAACTTAAACCTTCACTGTATTTTTTTATCACAGCTTGTATTTTTATAAATTAAAAGACTCCCAAAGACCAAAGGTTCCTGTACATATTAATGTTTTGCCTTTGGATTCCATCAGTATGCTTATGTCAATGCACATTTTTATAAAAGGGAATGGACCAATTTCAAAATTATAACTTTAAGAAACAAAGACACACCTAAAATGGCTATTAAAAGATGTTTTCTTTGACTTGGATTATAAATCTTGTGGCAAGGTTTTATAGCCAGGAACCACTTACACATTTAAAAAAAATCTTATGTATCAAGGAAAAACGAATAATAAATGTGGTCTCAAAAAATAAATAGATACTATAAGAAAAAGCAAAACTAAATCACTGTGATAAATACCAGGACAATGTTGCCTGTAGGTGGTCAGATTCACTGGGGTATTAAGTCAATGGCGTATATACCTTGTCAAAATTCATTAAATTGTGTATTGAGATCTGTGTACTTCCCTTTATGTATGTTTTCTCTTAGTTAAAAAAAAGTATTTAAAGAAGTGAATTTGTAAGTGCTCCAGGTATGTGAGTCAGAGGCCAGGCGCTGGGTGCCCTGCTGTCTGGAGAATGGTAAAGCAGGCTGAGGTCCTGACCCTTTGCTGGGTGGTATTGGGCAGGATGGATGCTCCCAATGGGTCCAGGGAGTGAGCAGCTGTCCTGCCCAGCAACATTCTGCAATGGGAATACAGCTAACCTGAGACTGGGTTCTTTCCACACAGTGGATACTTGGCATAAGTCTTGATTTGTGTTTATTCTCATCCTTTTTCATAGAAGAAAATTCGTCCTCCCTGCCAAATACTACATCATAGGAACCTTCTGCTTTCTTATTTAGACCTTTCTGTCCCTTGGGATAAAGATTCAGTCCTGAGACAGAATAGCACATAGCCACTGTGAACAAAGTCTCCTCCTGTGCCCTTTTAAAATGGCCGGAGATACAAATTACATAGCAGAAAAGAGCCTGCTGTCTTTCCCATGGCACGGCATGTTCAGTGTTTATTGCTGTTGTTTAACTTTCCATTCCTCCATTTGTCTGGCCTTGCAATATCCCACCCCCTCCAAGCAGGAAATGGATATTTTCCGAATCCCTACTAGGTGATGGGCCCTGTGGTAGGCACTATCACATTCTCTGTCTCAAAGGGACTTCAAAACTTCTCTGTGTGTTTGTACTTCATGTTGAAACTTTACAGGCCAGTCACACAAAGCTTAGAGGGGCAGAAAATTGCTCAAGAAAGGGGTCACTGCTGTTAATATGGGTCATTTTTGCTGAAAAGTCAGAGCTCCTTTCATACTCCGCCTCTTTGTTTAACTGGGAGGAACTCCAAAATTACAATAAAAATTGTTTATCAACATACAGCATATAAACTGTACTTTGTATCGGAACACTTCCAACACTGTTTGTACTCACCCTTTCACATGATATTTCCAAAAATGACTTCAGAGCCTTAGGTCTACTTAATAACTAAGATTTATCTTAAAGGCAGTGTCCGGTCGGCCACCAGGTGCTGGCCTGTGAAGCTTAGGCCTACCTTGGACAGTGTTACTATATCTGGGCTCTGTCAAACCAGGGACAAGTTTGTTCCAGCACTGCCTGCAACTGTAATGGGGCTGTGTCTCTACAGCCTGGTAAAATGCTGTCCTGATAAAAAGTCCTGCTAATTACAGGGTTAAAGATATGCACACAATGTGGATCTAGTACAAATGGAGAGAAATGACACAGTAACAGTGGCAAAAGCAAGTTCATGCACTGAAATATTGAAGAGATGGAACCTCATTTAAAGATGAGGCAATGTCAAAGGGGTCAAGAGAATTCCCTCTGACTAGTCAACTGAATGCTTAGCTCCATGCCCCTGGGCCTGCAGAGCTAATCCTGTCTGTAGGTAGAAAGCTAAGTGGCAGCCTCTGTCTCACTAGTGAATGCTTAGTTAGAAGTGTCACCATGAAAGAGACAGATCCTCATCCACATAGCCACACCAGGCTCCATGGAAGGAAGTAATTCACATTATTGAGAATTACAATTTGCCATTCTGGATTTTATTACTATACTCTTCCAGTTTTCAGAGACTTAGTAGCTTTCCAGGTATAACCACTAGTAAAGATAAAGAAAGGCAATTACTGCATGGAGCAGAAAATACAGCCTTAGACTAAGATGATATGGGTCTGATATGGGGCTTGACCAAGTCCATATTTCCTCATCTAAAATGTGGATGACAATATCAACAAACAAAAGCTATCATCAGTCCCCAAGCATGAAGATCCTATTCCTTGTTCTATTTATTCCACAGCCTTGGCTGAATTTCTACTTGAGAATCCTTAGTTTGTCAGCCAAGTTTGGGTACTATGCTTCAAGATGGTAAAGAAGCACACTGAAAAAGAATCATACCGTAAATTCTCAGATAAACTAGATTGCTGCATACCATAAATGAAGATTAAATGTCACCTCTTCCATGAAACATTTTTGTCTCACCTTGCTCCACGGAGCTTATGGTTTAATGAGAGGAGACAGACAACAGACAGACAAGTAAGTCAACATGTGGTGTGTCAGATGGTGACCAAGTGTCTAAGCGTTAAGGAGAAACCAGAACAAGGAAGCAAGATATTGGTTTGTATTTAACAAGGACAGCCAAAGAAAGTCCTAGTGAGGTCTCATTTGAGTAAAAGCCTAAAGATGTGGAAGTGAGCCATGTGAATAGCTGGGGGAAGAAACTTTCAGTGAAAGGGCACAGCAAGTGTAAATGCCCTGGGGCTAGAGCTTATCTGAGAAACAGCAAGGCTCCTAGTGTGCTGGGGAGGAATGAGTGAGAGTGGAGGGAGGTAAGATCAGTGGGAAAGGTCCCAGGGGCATGACGAGCTACAAATGTAGGGCCTTGGTTCTAGGGTGAGATAGAAAGCCAGTGACGGGGGAGTGATGATATCTAACATATTTTATAAACTCTAGAGTAAACTGTAGACAGTTAAAGGCTTAAAGCAACTATACCAGTTGGGGAGCTGTCATAATAATCCAAGCATTGCATAATGATGGCCTTGATCCAGGAAGTTAGCAGTGCAAGGAACAGTGATAGAAAGTAAAGCCAACAATGTATGGTGACAAACTGATTATCCACTGTGAGAGAAAGAAGTCAAGCATGGCGCTGGCAAATTTAGCCTTTATGGCTGGAATGACAGACTGTTAACAGAGATGGGGATGAGTCTGGTGGATGGAACAGGTTTGTGGGAGAAAGATGAGTTTGGTTTTGGATCTGAGTTCAAGAAGACAGGCATAGATGAACAGAGTGAGGAGCTAAACAGATGAGTTTAAACCGAAGACATAGGTACAGCTCCAATATCAATTTGCTTAGCTTGTAAATGGTGTTTCATGTTTCAAGCTACGAAAGCAGACAAAATCTTGAAAGGAATGAGTGAAGTCATAGAAAAAAGACCAAGGCTGGGCCATTAGCACTGTTGTAATGAGCAGGCACCCATTGAGGAGACAAAAAGAAGTTGTCAGAATATAGGAGGAAAACAGGAGTCCAAGGTCCTAGGAAGCATTAGAAAAAATGTGCCCTGTTGGAAGAAGTGACCACCAACCAAGTTAGCATGCTGCTGGCAGGCTGGGAAACAATCACTACATCTTGTCCAAGGGAAGTCACTGGGGCCTTGCCAGGAGCAGTTTCCTAGTGAAGGTGAAGCCCTGAGTGGGAAATGTTCCAGAGAGAATGGAAAGAAATGGAAGCGGTAAAAATGGACTGGACAGCTCTTTCACAGAGTTTCGTTCTGACAGTGGTCAGAGGAAAGAACTGGGCTCTGAGAGACAGGTGCTCTGGGGGATGTAGAGCTTTTGTTTTAAGATGGGAGAGACAGCCACTTATTTGGGTGCTGATGAACAGATTGGGTAGAGAGGGAAACTGCAAGGAAGAATCAGCTGCCAGCCACGTCTGAAACTGTGAGCCGGGAGACAGTCTGCTACGGGGGTGGGTTACTGACTGAGTGAGGCTCATCCCCAGGAGGCAAAAGAGAAAGAAGAGGACCTGTGGCCCAGGAGCAGGGGCAAGACTTGGGGGGAGCCCTTCTAATTGCTTTATCTTCTCCTGAGAGAGTATGCAAGGCCATCAGCTGATAGGAGGAGATTTGAGGAGAGAGGAGAAAGTTGTAAAACAAAATTGTTTTAAAAGAAAGCTAATTTCTGTTTATCATCAACTGGTTGCATATTTTAGGGCTACCACAGATATCTCCCCTAATAACTTAAGAACCTCTAATGTATTTTAGAGTCTTCCTTCTTTATTGTTCCTCTATCATATCAGTTACTCAAGCTGCCAAGCAGAAGTAACAAATCTACTCTCTTTGTTTCTTCCTCCCAAGCCTTGGCCCATCTTGCCTCTGGATTACTGTAAAAACCTTGCAAGCATTTAAAAAAAAACATTTCTGGGGCTATTTATTTACTTATTTTTAGAACACCTGTCGTGTGGTACATTCACAGGGGCTCCAGCTCCTTCCCATTGGTTCTCACAGTGTTCTTTTAGTAGAGCAGGCTGGTACTTTAGCTGAGCCCAGATACCTTTCTCTTTGGCTTCTTTTTTTTCTGAGTATTTTTCCCTTCACACATTTCAGAAAGTTGTCTTGGCTCTTAGACGATATGCTCAATGGGTACATTAATCTCTTGGCAAGAATCTTGCCTTAATTTGCTTGTTTACAACAGTGCCAGCAGCATGCTGCTGGGTAACACTGAGGACTCTTCCAATTTTTCCATGGTAATTTTTTTCCCTTTTGTATTAGCATATGTTTGTGAAACATAAGTGGGAATTGGTAATACACATATGTCATCTTGATCTTTTTTATTTCCCTTCCCTCCCATCCTCCCTGCCGCCTATCCCTCCCATCCACAGACCCTTTCCCAAATCCAAAGTCCATTTCCCTGTTTCCTACAATCTATATTTGCAAGGCCTTCCTTTTAGAACAGCATCCATTCTCTGGATGTTTATAACATCACCTTTCATATAGATTCACATGTATGTGGTCAAAGGAACAACTCTATGTTTTCTAAAACACCAAAAACAAACACGGGGTGACCCTCTCCTTTCCTCTGTGGTTTCCACTTTGGTGAATTATTCAAAGATAGTGGCTCCTGCCAAAAGCCCTTATCACCTTTCCTGCCCCTAGAAACAGTACATGAAAAAATACGGAAAATATTTATCAAAACCTATCAAGTGTCAAGTTATCAGCTATGGACTAGATAGTAAACAAAATAAAATACATGTATTTAATGCTCTGGCCACACAGATCTTTAATAGCAAATGTTTCCTGGCCTTTAAAAAAATCAGCACCTGTTTGCCTAGTCATAGAAGGCTCTTCATGATCTGGCCTCTGCCTACCTGTATGGCCTCATTTGCAAACACTCCCTTCTCCCAGTTGATACTCAAGCAAACACTGTACCAAAGTAACATTTGTCTCTACTGTATTTGGAACATGAACAGAGGAAGAAAACAACAGAGCAGAAAATATAATAAAAGAATACTAAAGAGCATTCCTGTGGCATTAAGCATTACATGCAGTTAATCCCATCCAGAACCGTATTCGTGCTGTAACAGTGTAAATGTCTTTTAATCCCTCAATCATGGGCCACCGTAGACATCTTCCTCTTTTTCTCTACAGCCTTCCTCTTTTAATTCTCTGCTTCCTCTTTTCCCATTGACTCACAAACCAATTTTGAATATCAACTCGACCCTTTTGTAAACCCAGTCTATGTTGCCTCTGATGGCTCACATAATGATTTAGTGCATGTGAGGATGAAAAAACAATGATCTTATTTTTTTTTAATTAACAAGCAAAGTTTCTCTTATTATCTGGGCAGTTTTAAAAATTGCTTTATGTGTTATATATAATAAATAATAACATCATACTACTTCTGGTGGATTTAAAATATCTCCAGAAATTCTTTGATACGACTCCTCAGGATGTAGAGCCTAATTCCCCTTTCTTGGAGTTTGGGCAGGACTCAACTTCTTGTTTCTGAAGAACAGAGCACTGCTAAGGTTCGGGTGGTATACGACCTTGGAGACCAGATCATACAAGGCACTGTTGCATCCTCCTTGCTTATTCTGCTTTGGATTGCTCACTCTGGGGAAATTAGCTGCTGTGTGCTGAGGACACTGACCAACTTATAGAGAGGTCCACACAGCAAGAAATTGAACCTCCTGCCTCTTGGAAGTGAACACTCATGCACAAATAGAGAAGTCCCTACCCACATCTGAACCAGAAATACCCAGCTTGTTAAGCCATTCCAGAATTCTTGAACCACAAAAACTAACTGTGAGATAATAAATACTTGTTTAGAATCACTTAGTATAATTTGTCAGGTTGCTGGTTATCAAATAATTTATAACAATCAAAAGATCTGAAATTCTAAATCCAGGTCATTTTCACTTTATTTCAGTAGTATGAACTGACACATAAGCAAAATTCAAAATGTTGTAATGTTACCCTTTTAAATTCTTTAATTTAAATTGAACCTGGATTACTAATTTTCACTCTATGAGAAACAAGAAGTGATTTTCAGATAAGGTATGAACATAAAACTTTACATAATGCAGATATTGACAGTAATTGAATTTAAAAGGAATGTAAATTATTTAACACTCCATAAAGCATTTTATCTATGTAATTTTAGCTTTCCAATGATTGTAGTGCTTTCATGTGTATCTATAGAGAGCAACAATTTCATTGACAACTACCTTAGCTCTTTAAGAATGTGTGAAAACATGGAAATTATTTAGTAGTCAAAATCCATCCAGGGTATAATTATGCAGTGTTGGGTCAGATATTGTACAAAGACATTTTTTATGCTTATCTGCAACTGGTTTCAGATATCTAATATTCATTATTCAGTTATTATGTAAAATTTATCAAAATTAAATTTATAAATAATCTATTAATTTAAAAATGTAATGCATTGCAACAAGTATTAGAATGCTTAGCCTGAACAGAGCAATGAAGATAAGCCTGTTCTTGAATGAATAAAACATTCAGTATTCAGTATGAATGAAATTTTCTGAGCATTGAAAACAAGATATTTGGATACATAGTGCCAGCTAATCTCAGGCTTTTATTCACCCTTTCTTCTTCCTGGTCCCACAGTGGAGACTCAGGGATTTCACCTATTAGCACTGTTTTTCACCTGTTTTTAAGTTTTTAAGTGTTTTTTGCCTTAGGGAAGTGGCTAATTTCTTCTTTGTAAAATACACTTGTTTATTATTTAAAGGGCAATGTGGAAAAAGCTAAAGAAAGGCTCATCACCACCACGACATTAAGTCCAGAACAAAAAAACTGTGTGGAGCACTTCTGTTTTGTTTCTAAAACAAAGCTGCAAGAAAGAGTACTGCCTGGGAACAAATACAATTTATAAGCTATTAAAAATGTAACAGTCAATTCTTTAAGACTGAAATAATTCTAGATCAGCTGAGTCTACTGCTACTCTGCTTATTTTTGTAGTCATATTTTCACCTATTTTGACTAAGAATTGAAGGATTACACATGCATAACATTCATTCGCACCAAGTTCACCTGCCAAATTTAAAACAGCACCAGTGAACTCTGTGGGCCTCGACCACAGGCCAGGGTCTCTCTGTCTCCACCCTCCGTGGAGAGCAAACTTCCATCCTGGGAGCGCATGCTTCCTCCCTTAAGCCTGTGGTCAAACACAGGAGCAAACACAGAATTCAGCTTTCCTTCTCCCATAGTAGATACCAATCCAGTGTTGCCTCTCAACTCAAGTATTGATTATCAGACTCATTTAAGATTTAACTTGTTCCCTTGCATGAATATTAAATTTTTGGTGTACAAGATCTACCTCTCCAAACTAAAAGAAATTAAAAGCAAGTATTCTCCTTGCTTCACTTTTTAAAAAATGTCTTTACTGCCTAGACCATTGCTCTACATATTTCAATGATTCAAGAATTACTAGTCAAAATAAGATGCTTTAGAGAAAAGTAAACAGGATTATTTTTAAATGAGATAAAGTCATAAAGCTTCAATTTTAGAAAACATTTACTTTTGTAAATTGTGGTTGGAATTACACATCCTATCACATTTGTGCCTTATTTTGTAATATTTTTGGAGGCATTAAATGGCTTTTGATTCATCAAAGTATCTATCTCATATAATTCTCATAAACATTAGCTGATACTTTAAAAAATATTTTCAGATTTTTCTTAAAAGGAAAATATACCTAACTAGATATTTAATTACTATGCTCCACCATCACGTTGTAAAGAATTTATCATAAATCTTCCACTGAAACTATCATATTTGCATTAAGGAATGCAAGTATATTATGAAGTATGATGAAATAAAATGATATGATAAAAATGAGGAGAGCTCTGATTCCAAATTGGATTTCTACCTGAAGTTAATATTCAACCACAGTGTTCCAGCCTCAGCTGAAAGACACTGTTGGACAGAATCTCCAGCTCAGATCAATAAGAAATCATCAGAGCTTGCATTATTTGATAATGTCCTTTCTTGTGCCTTTTTCTGCTTCTCCCCGAAAGGTCTATTGAGAAAAAAAGCAGTAGGCCACAAGACAAATAAGACTTTCTGTGTAAGTTATATCCAGGGTTGGTTACATTGCTGCAGTCCCTATAAATAAAAAAGAACACTCATCCCTACCATGTCACAACAGGCGGATACTTTGGGGGAGGACAGTGTTTCAAAAATAGGTCATCTGAGCTAGAGTGAAAGAGTTGAATTTCCCTGTACTTCTTTACTAAACATAAAAGAATTGTCTGGTTATAGAATTAACTAATGTAAGTGAAAAAAATATAAACTGGTCCATGTCTGTAGGTCTGAGAGAAGTTTAACAGCAGTCCTAAAAATCCACATACTGGCTGCACTTTTTTTTCATTATGCTTCATGTGGATACCAGAGTTCTTCTCTGGAGTACACTGACCCAGATTAGTATGAAACATGTTCCTGTAACTTTTCTGTCCTGGTAAAATTTTTCTCGTGATTCCTCTTAAGATGTTGCAGAAGATGTGATGATGATATCGCTCTGTCTCTGTCTCTGTCACACACACACACACACACACACCCTCATGCGCAGTTTTCAAAAGGGTCTGCACAGCAGTCTGAACACTAACACTGAGAAGCCACCAGAAGTTAGCCAGGTCTCCTGGTTGTGGCCACGTGAACACATCAGTCACTTTACTCTCTCCACCTGCCAAAGCAACAATCATTTAAAAGGGAGGAAAGCAGAGCCCTCATCCCTGGCAGAATTTGTAAAAAGCCTCTTGTCCAAATTATGACCTTTTAGTCCAATTGCTTAGATTTGAAAGTCAGCTTTGACAGTATTTAGTTATGTGACTTTGAACAAGTTTCAGTCGTAATAAAATAATGACTGCTTCCTATGGTTGTTATGAAGATTAAACCAATTCATATCTTCGAGGTCCTTAGAATGCTTTCTACAGGACCTGCTCAATAAATACCACAGTAACTTTTCCACACATAAAGCAGTTATTTCTAAAGTGATATCCAAAGTTCTACTCCATAACCCCAAACCACTCTCTCATACATACCCTGGACTGGCTCTCTTCTCTCCCTTAATTTTTCCTTTTGTCTTTATTCATTTCCTCTACTTAGTAGCTCTTTGACCTTTTCAAAATAAATTATTTTAACCTCCCTAAGCTTCTCTAGTTTTGTTTTTGTTTTTTCACTTTGCCCATTAACCCCAGACTCTCAGGCAGGGGGAGGAAGAGTGCAAAAACATACCCTTTATGATTTTTTCCCCAAAGATCTACTGTTGTTGGGAGCAATGCTGCATAATTCTAGGGAAAAATCATTTGGTTAGCCTAGTTCTCTTGCCTACAGCCCAGCTACAGAATAACTGTCACAACTGAGACTTCAGTGATCCAGTGATGCTGTGATTCTCCAGGACAAGAAGCATCCTGGGAGCTGAAAACATCCTGGGAGAACAAACATCTGCTCAGTTCCTCGTTGTTCTTGGACTGTTAACATCTTGTTTACCCAAGATGTACTGAACTCTCTGCAAGCCTTTTGTTACACCTTGTTTATCCCAATGGGAACTACTGAACTCTTCTGCAAGTCATTTGTTACATTTGTTTCTCCGGATGTACTGAATAAAAGGTGCAGTAAGCTGGGGGCTTTTGTCTTTGCTGCCCAGAGCAGCACTGATCAGACCCAAAGCTGAGCTTCTTCTCAGTCTCATTTTTCTACCTTTCCTGTAATTCGCTGTGTGCTTCCGTGGCCCGCAGGAGACCAGGACTCACTGCAGAGGTTCTGGTAACGTCCCCTTTCCCTGTTCCCTACATTCTGTCACAGAAGTTTAGGAAGGGTTGTGAGCCCTATTTTGACACAGCTCTGCTATATCTATTACACTTAAGTGTATGACATAAATAAAAAGAACTTCTGAAAAAATTTTAATTAGCTGAAATATTTCACAAGAAGATGCAAAAACAAAATGTAGATATTTCAGTGAATCTTAAAAATCTTTCCAAATTTTCTGCTCTGTGTCACAGTTCAAGTTTTAGAATTTAATATGACTCTACTCCATTCAAGCAGCTTTTCAAAGCTGGCCTTCCTGTGTTGGGAAACCTCTGTCACTAAAAGGTATCAAGGTGTTCTATAACCAATCAGTAAATAGTAATTCAATAACCATAGTTCTTTTTATGTTCTCAGGTATGTAGTTGGAATGGGACCTGGCTTACTCAGTACAGTTGAACTTAACACAAAGATAAGAAGACTCCAGATGTATTTAACTTCACTCATGAGAAAAAGAGTGTAAAGCATTTTTCTTTTAATTTTAACACTTGTTAGAGGATAATGAATAGACTAGTTAAGTCAGGGGCTGTGAGAGTTATTATTTGTTTCCAGCTGGCTGATTATAGTGTGGCTAACAACATCTCTGTAAAACTCTTTCATTCCTTGTCTTTCTTAAAAACTTTGCTAGTTCTGTCTCCTTTTCAAAAATACTAGGGGGAATTTACTGACCACTTCCAGTGTGCCAGGAACACGGATAGGCCCTCTACACTCATGAATGAGTTTTATCCTCCCAACAAGCCCTTTTCTTACCCCTGTTCTGCAGATGAAGAAAGTGAAGCTCAAAGAGATTAACCAGTTCTATCCTGGTTAGTCATCAAGGAAGTGGTTAAAATGGGATTCAATCCCAGAGCAAACAATCTTCACAACTACTCTCGAAAACCTCACTGGAACTCTACATTTTGATTTTGAAAATTTCATGAGAGAAAAAGAAGAGTTGTGTGTGCATACAAAGCAAAAACTGCCCTGAGTATGTTTACATAGCTAAAATTTAGAGATAATTCTGGAAGTCATATACTGCGTCTTGTTATTGCCCTTGATTCCTGCTCAGTCAAGTTACTTTTTTATACAACAGCCATGCTGAGAGTCTATCTACTTTTCTGTTTCTCTTCATTCCTTTCTCCTGAAGAAGTAATTCTCACAGGAAATAACTGCAGACTGGCCCACGAAAATATGGGAAAAGAGGCAGCAAGAGGAGAACAGAGAGGGTCAGCAATACATTTAAAAAGCTATGTTTTGGAAACTCTCTCTTGATTAAAGTGACTAAGTCTCCAGTGAAGTCACCAAAGGGATTTTTTTTTTAATCTCATGGAATGCTTGGTGTGAGTGAACATTTTTGGAAATCAGTGAAGAGCCCAAGCTTCTTATCAAGTTGTCAGAGGGCAAAACAGAGGCAGTAAGAAAGGGCAGAAAGGCACAGGGAAGGACAAGAGAAAGCTCAGGAACCCAACCAAACTCTGAGGGAGAACTTTGGACTCCTGGGTAACTGCAACTGAGCCCACTTTAATCAGATCTGTATTCTTGTAATCAAATTTAAGTCTTCCCCTCTACAGTGGCTAGAATCAAGGATGTTAAACAACTCAACTTCTCTTATTTTGCTACTCTGGTAGTAAGAAAGTAAGTAGAAAGTACTTCTACATTCTCTACTCTCATAAGAATGTAATATGAGATAGCCACTTTAGATGTGAGTTTGGAAATTTTCCAGAAGATTAAACATATATCTGCCATACAACCTAGCAATTACCCTACTATATATTTACCCAAGAGAAATGGAAACACAAGTCCACACAAAAATCTGCATGCAGACATTATAGCAGCTTTTATCAGAATAGAGAGAAACTAGAAAGCTCCAAATGTCTATCAACTGCTGAGTGGATAAACCACTGTAATATAGATCCATACCATGAAATAAATCATTTAGCAATAGAAAGGGTGCACTAATGATACACACAACAATGTGGGTGAGTCTCACAAGCATTGTGCTACGAGAAAGAAGCTAGATACAAAAGACCACAGACTACATGGTTTCACTTATGTAGCATTCTAAACAAAACAAAACAAAACAAAAAATAGTGACAAAGGGAGCTGAGGGACATCTGAGGTGACAGAAATGTTCTGTGTCTTATTGAAGTGGGGTCACATGACTCTATATACATTTATCAAAACTCATCCATTGTCCACTTATGAGCTGTCTTCAAAAAATATAGTGACTGTTTAAGTTACAGTAAGACATATTTGCCATTAATCATAAATGTATCTAGTGCAATGTCATAATTACCTCCATGTCCTCAAACAATTCAAAACATTTACCTTTCCTGGTCACCTGCATTTAGGGGAATAGCTAGAAGTTACATGGTACAAGATCTGGTAAATAAGGTAGATGAAGAGCACCATGTTTATATGAACCTGCCTTTCCATTGGATGGCACTCAACAGTAGCCTTCTCTATAATTTTGATCACACTTTGAAAAGACATTCATGAAAGAGGACTCCAAGAATTGCTTCAGAATGTGGCAAGAACAATAGAATAAGTGTATTTGAAGTGAAGGGTGATATTTTGAGGGGGATAAATGGCATTGTGTCTTTTACTGTAAGACATTTTTAAAATGTAAAATTCACTGTATATTTTGATCTCACCTCAATCTGTGGAATTTTCAGAATGTCTCTGTATTTCTTCTCTATTGCCAAGGCAAGGAACACAAGGTTTTACCATGATAATATTGAGACCTAGAGGAATGAGATGTGGTGGGAGACAGCTGGAACTGGGTAGATATAGTACTTTCATAACATACCTGCTACAAGGCAAGATGAACAGAACTGTGATTTGAGGACCCCAGACATCATCAATCTGGTACTTGTTAGAAAAGAATCTCATGTTCCATCTAAATCTACTGAATTCAGAATCTGTGTCTGAACAAGGTCTCCAGGTGATTCCTATGCACTTTAAGGTCTTATAAGCACTGATTTAGAAAGCCATGTTTTAGGAAAATTCCCAGGGCAGGGATATGCAAGGTGCACTGAGTGGAAACTGCCTGAAAGTCTGGAAAGTCTTATAAGAACATTTAAAAAGTTCAGGCATTGCTTTAAGATCTGAATTATGGTGCGGGGAGAGCAAATGAAAAAGAAAGAAACTGAAATGGGAAGCGCTAATTGGAAAAAAAAAATCAATGGAATCTGGTAGCAGAGTGGATGGAGAAGGGTACAGAAGGATGTCAGAATATAAATCAATTATAGATGCTCCTTGACTTATGATGGGGTGTTGCCCCCCAAACCCCAGCCAACACCAAAAATACCCTAAGTGGAAAATGCACACACCTAATCTACAAACATCCTCGCTTGGCAACACAGTGCACTCCAAGACACCACTTGCTCACCCTCCAGACTGGGCTCGCTGGGGACTCTCAGATGCTGCTGCCACCCAGCATCATGAGAGAGAGTTGTCTACTGCATATCACTAGCCGAGAAAAAGATCAAACTCAAAAATTCAAAATAGACTTTCTACTGGTGTATTGCTTTTGCACCTCCAAAAAGTAAAAATACAAAAACAAAAACACCTCAAACCATTGAAAGTTGGGGACCATCTGCATTTCTAATACAACTGGAAGTGGTTCCTGAACTTGGGCATAAATTATTGTCATCACATGGGAACTTGAGGCAACACCGAGCCTGGGATCCAATCCCAGAGATGGTGATTTAAGGCTGAGCATTAAATTAGAATTTTTAAATGCTTCCCAGGTGATTCTAGGTGATTGTAGTATGGCTAAGAACTATAAATCTTAAATATTTTCTTTTGGTACTGGGGAACCAACTTGGGACCTTGCACTTTTGAGGCAGGTGGCGGCACCATTGAGCTAAATCTCTGGCCCCAAAAACTATAACTCTTACAGTCTATTTGCTTTCACTAAGAGTAGTGATTCTCAACGTTGGTTATACTTTATAATTATTTGAGAGAGCTTTAAATACATGACAGCATTCTGATCCGATCCTTAGATATTCTAAATTAATTAGTATTGATGTTTAAGTTTAATGCCACCTTGCCTGGGTTCAGGGATATCCAGGCTCCTGGAAAATGTTATTTCAGGGTGGGTCTGTGAAGGCAGTTGAGGAAGGAAACAGCATTTGCCAGTAGAGAGAGGAAATGATCCTCTGATGGGCAGGCATTATCCAATTATCCAATCTATTCAGTACCAGGATAGAACAAAAAGGCAGAGGAACAGAAAAAGTTCCCTCTCTTTTAAAGTGGAGATGTCTATTTTTCCCTCCCACCTCAACGTCAGAACCCTGGTTCTTGGGCCTTTGCACCCTTGAACCCAGTTGCTGCTTGGATGCCAGCAGTTCCTCAGTTTCTCAGACTTGAGGGCTCGAAATAAAATTACACCACCCAGTTTCCTGGTTCTTCAGATTGAAAACAGAATATCATACAGGGAATTCCCATAATAAATCCCCTCATATATTTATACACATCCTCTGAGATCTAATTCTCTGGAGAACCCTAATACAACTGGTAATTTATTAGAATTCCCCAGTTGGTCATAATGTGCAGTCAGAGTTGAGAATGCAAATTCATTCAGTTTAATTGATATTTTATTAATTATTTTATCTCAAATAAGTGTAAAATGAAGAAGGAACTCAGTAGTAGCAGAATCTAAATCTTCTAATTAGATGAAATAGAAATGAAGATATTTTCATTTTGTTACAATTTCACACTGAAATTTACACAGTTAGAATTAGCTATCATTTCTTTTTTATGATTTTAAAATTTTTATTGTTGGTGTATGTTTATGATACATCATAATTAAGTTCATGTTGGGGCACTGGCAAATATACATATTGCATCTTGATCACATGACTTCCTCTTACTCCCACACTTCCGTTCTCCCTTTCTTGTCTCCACAAATCTAGCTCCTGGTTTCCTACCATGTCTTTTATTTTGCTCCTTATTTATATTTTCAGTTTCTCATATAAGAGAAAACGTGATACTTATCTTTGTTGGTGTTAGAGATTGAACCTAGGGCCTTCACACTGGACTACAGACTCAGTCTTTTTTATTTTTTGTGATGGGGGTCTCACTAAGCCACTAAATTACCCAGGCTAGGTTCAAACTTAGGATCCTCCTGCCTCATTCTCCAATTGGCTATAATTTCTATTTTTCAAAATTTTAGTTTGAATGCAAAGAAATCAAGTGATGATCATTACAACTGGTTGATCGTTTATAAAATGAGTCAGATACTTAAAATATAATGTGAAATAAACTGATTCTAATCACAACCATAATTATATATCTTAAAAGAATAAGGCAGGGGAATAGAGGAGGTAGGAAATGACATGCATAAAACTTGTTCTAAGACGAAGATCAGGATTCAGCCCCATAAAGTACATAAAAAAATCAAGCAGAACATTTAAATTATTTATATGCTAATTTAAAAGCCAACTAGTCATTGTAGTATGATTTCATATTATGTGCAAAGTAAAAACAATTTTTTCCAGAAAGAAAACAATATTTCCAAATGACCTTTTATAACATGAAAAATTGGCTTACCTCTTCCCTGTGATTCTTAATTGGCATACAAAGAATACTCTGGGTCTTGTAACCTGTAATTTGGTCAACTTCTGCATTGAACCGAGGATCCTAGTAATGAAAAAGAAATTTAATGCAATGACTGACCTGCACAAAGATCAATTTAATCTTTCTAATTTATTAGATTACAGAAATTTAACCTTTGACCTAAATTGTTACTCTATCAATTTTAGCATTACGAAAGGCATTAAATCATGTAAGTGCATATCATCTTTGACAAAAACACAGCTAAGGTTTTAGCAGCTATGTTTGAGGAACAAATAAAAACCCCCAAGCCAGACTTGAACAAACATTAAAAAATAAAAGACATCGAAGATATTAACTAATTAGAGAATCTGACAATTTAAGGAAAAATGGTATTTTTCAAATTTTGAGGTACAATTTGCCTGTTCCCATCTATCTCACTTCCTGATTTTACTGTCATCCTTGGAAAACAAACTCTGTTCTAAAACATTTTCTAAAAACCTACCACTTCCAAGTCACCTTTCCAGTAAATGGCTTCCTTTGTAATTGTTTTGGTTTTCCTCAGTATTCTGTACCTGAAGTAGAATCTCAAGTTTTCATAAGAATTCTTTTTGTTTGTATAAAAAAGCTGCATAGACTTAGTTTGTAAGCAATTACTTAATCTTTTGAATCTCTGCTCTTTTTTGCAAAGCACATTATAAAGAATCACAAACGACTTTCGAAATGTAAAAAGTTCTAAATGTGGGTTGCAGAAAGGTACAAGGCAATTTTCAATTGAACTTTAGATTAGGAAGATCTAAAATTAGGCTATAAACTCTATGAGTTTTAAATTAATTAGTGTATCTCCATACTTAGTTTTTGTTAAAATAAATGAGTATCACAGTTATCAAAAGTGATCATTTTAGCTTATTACCCTGTAGTGTAAAGCAAAACTTGTCAGGCAAGAGTGAAACTACAGTGAAGAAAATCAACAGATACAAATACATGATGTAAAGTTAGAAAGGAAACAGACATTCTAGAACATAAACATCTGAATGAGTGTTGCTCTCTTTAAAGCAATAGCCTTGGGAATTTACACACCCAATCTAAGAATAGCATCACTGCTCCAAAACCGTTGCATTTGGAAATCCTTCCAGAGAATATGGAATATCCACACTGGAAAATCGTCATCTTTGAAGGTCATTTCTATTTTTTCATTAAATTAGTTTAAAGTCATGCAAAGCCAAAGCTGTGAATGAAGTAGGTGATTACATTAAATTCCATCAAATGGGGTCAGAAATGAGGCCAATTTTCCCTTGAGAAGGCCAAACTTGGCTTTAAAGATATTTTCAGGAGAAAAGTTATAAAATGGTGGAAAATCAGCATAAATATTTTATATTACAAATACTACAGCATTTTTGCCTTTTCTGCAAACATACTCAAGGTTATATTAATTGAGATACACAGAAGGCCATAAATGTTTCTAGTAAAATAGTTCTTGTTTTATCTTTAGATATTTAGGAATTTTATCTTTAGATTTCAAGGAAAATAGATAGGATTCTGATAACTGATGAATTAAAGCCGCAAAAAATTACTGTCAAATAGTGAATTATTTCACAAACTAATAAGTCAAAGTGTGAATAAAAATGCACCTCCTGAAATTAACATACTAATTAATATTAGAATTACAAGGCTAGTTTATAAAGAAGAGGATTTAATCCAACTAGCTAATTAAAGCAATAATTTGACAGATGGAAATTAGTAGGACTTCATAGCTTTTTTGGTGTCAATTATTAGACTGAAATCAATAGCAACCTTGGATGTCACTCTTCATTGAAGTGAGTGGGAATGAATATACCCTTCAAATGAACTTTAAGTGAAGGGCCACCTCAGTGTTTCCTTTAATAATGTAGTCAGTGCAAAGGCAGTGAGTAAGCAGAGAACGACTCCACACTTCAGGTCCAAGACACATCAAAGAAAAACTGGAACACTATTGTTACTGCAATTATTGCTTTCACTGTTTATGAGAACATGACAGTACGAAAAAACACAGGGACTGGCTATCACTTGCAAAAACAAAGTAACTTACTGGACTCACCTCCCTCGGAAGGTAACCATAAGTCTAGACACAGACACAGACAAGAGAGGGGAAAGATACACACTTACTATGGGACACTCTGGGTTTTTGCCTTAAGTACTTTCTGTTTGGAAAGGCAGGTGCCACCCATATAGAGCAATAGTTTCAAAAAAGAACTGAAAGGAATCAACATAGAAATGCTATGTTAGGGCAGTCAGAGGAGATTGGTAGGGGAGGGCTGCAGAAGACTGAGTGGCTGTTCACTTTGGATATGTACAGATCAAAATTCTGAGAGGATTAGCAAAATTAGCTGCTGAACTCTGAAAGCTGAATAGCGATACCAGGTGGGGAAGTGTATCAGGAGTTGAGAATGCACTAAGTCCTACAGACATTCCAACTGACACAAGAAAAGGCCATTTCTTAGGAGTAAGGACTACATCTGACAGGTGAGGATACTCCTAAGACTAAATTTGAAATTGAAATACATCCACAATAACACAGTAATACTGAGCTTGAGAGGATTAAAAGGATCTGCCAGTAATTTTACTGCCTGCCAGAACAAATCTCATTCCACAGTAAAATATACATAGTGTCTAATATACAATAAAAAATTACTATACATGTGAAGAAATAGGAAAATGCAACTAACAGTGAAGAGAAAAAGTAGTAAATAGAAAATGACCACAAGATGATTCAAATGTTGGCATTAACAGACAGAGACTTTAAAGCTACTATTCCAAATGTATTTAAAGACATAAAGGAAAATCTAACAATAATAAACAGATGCGAATCTCTCCAAAGAAACAGCTAAATGGAAATTGTGGAACACAATGTATTAAATGAAAAGTTCATTGATAAGTTTAACAGCAGACTGGAAATAGCCAAAGGGGAGAGATCAGTGAATATAACAAGAAGGACCACCTATTCAGATAAAAGACTGAGAAGGGGAAAGAAAACATGAAACATTAACAGTGTTGGTGCTTTCTTGGACAATATCAAATGGTTAATATATAAAGTATGTAACTGGAGTCTCAAAGAGAATTGAGTTAAGGAATACTTAAAGATATATTACAAAAAATTTGCCAAAGTTGATGACAACTTTAAACTTACACACCTGGTGTGAAAACAATAACAGGGTGAAGCATACAAAGTGAAAATGATACAAAGAAGAGCTGAACTCTCAAGAAAAAAATGAAGACTAAAAAAAGGGGGGACTCTTAAAATGTTGAAATTAAACTACTATCAACTGAGAATTGTCTATGCAGTGAAAATAGCCTTCAAAAATAAAGGCAAAATAAAGCAATTTTAATAAACTAAAATTTCAAGGATTTGTCATGATCAGACATAAGAAGTGTTAAGGGCAGTTTTATCATCTGCAGGGAGGGATACCTACAGAATAAAGAGCTAAGAACTTGGCTTGAACACATGCAGCACTATATAAACAATAAGGAAGCCTAATTCTTCATTGTGGAGAAGTAAATACCAAGTAGAGAAAAGAAGAAAAATAATGCACTTTGAGGTGCTGCATTGAAATTGCAAGAATCAGCATAAACCCAATGTTTTAAAGATATTAAGCAGATAGACATAGAATATAGGTGTGGGTGGACATTTATACATTTTTCCTAGTTCTGGCTGCTCACACCAATAGAAATGAACACAAACCAAAAGTAATGAGCATATCTAGTTTCCATTCTTGATTTCTAAATATTCTTCCCTCCACTAAAAAGAACCAGGGCTCCTTGGCAAAAAGAATGATTGCAGAGTGGCACAGAACACGCCGAATCAGCCCGCTGCAGACAGGCAAGTCTGTGCACACCCTACCGAGGTCCCGAGTCGTGCGGAAGACACCAAATCACCCCGCTGCAGACAGGCAGGTCTGCTCATGCCCTACAGAGGTCCTGAATCGCAAGGAATATGCAGAATCAGCCTGCTGCAGACAGGCAGGTCGGTGCACGCCCTACCGAGGTCCTGAGTCGTGCGGAGGATGCCAAATCACCCCGCTGCAGACAGGCAGCCACCTGGTTCCACACTACAAAGACGCAAAGGACACCAGACCACCAGACCAAGGTACTGAGTCCCGCTGCTCCCGGCCCAGAGGTAGGGGCTTCTGAGCCACCGCTGCTCCTGGTCAAGAAGGGGCTTCCCGGTCACCATCCCTCCCACTGCTCCCAGCCCAGAGGAAAGGGCTTTTGCGCCACCTTCTGTCCTGCTGCTCCTGGCCCAGAGGAAGGGGCTTCCCGGCCACCATCCCTCCCGCTGCTCCCAGCCTACAGGAAAGGGCTTTTGGTCACCATCCCTACCGCTGCTCCCGGCCCCGTCCCACCTCACCCAGCTCAGAGGAGGTAATCCATGCAGGTGCTAACAGCCCCCCACCCCAGTCGAAATGAGAAACCACATAAATAAGTCTCAAAACCAGACTTCCAGATCACCTACAGCAACCACAAAGGGAAATGAGATGGAACACTCTGATACTCAAACACCTGGACCCACTGAGCTGGCAACAAAAGGGGATCTAGAAAAAATGAAATCAGAAATAATTTCTCAGATAACAGGAGAAATTGTGCCCCTAGTGCAAGACATGATTAATAAATCTAGAGGAGCTCAGGAACATGATGAAATCTCAACACAAGAAACAAATGGAATCCATAAAACAGATGCAAATAGATTTCCAGGACATGAAAAACTCCACTGAAAGTCTACACAGCAGAATGAGCCAATGTGAGGACAGAATTTCAGATATAGAAGATAAGATTGCAATTAGTGACCAGGAAAAGAAAAATTGCTTCAAAATTATAAGGGAACATGAGAAATCAATCCAGCAGCTGCTAGATGATGCAAAGAAGAATAATATAAGACTGATTGGGCTCAATGAAGAAACAGGAGAGACTGGAGATGACATAAAAAAATCTCTTCACAGAAATAATGGCAGAAAACTTCCCAAGCAGGGGAAAAGAGCTTGACATACAGATAAGTGAGGCACATAGGATTCCAAATAGCCTTGATCAAAAAAAATCTACACATAGGCATATAATTGTTAAGATTCCAGCAACACAACAGAAGAACAAAGTTCTCCAAGCAGTCAGAGAAAAGAAACAAATCACATACAAAGGAAAGCCCATCAGAATCACAGCAGACTTCTCCACACAAACCATCAAGGCAAGAAGAGCTTGGAGTGACATATTCCAAGCCCTAAAAGAAAACAACCTCCAACCCAGATTGATGTACCCTGCAAAACTATCTTTCAAAATGGATGGAGAAATAAGATACTTTCATGACAAAGAGCACCTTAGGAACTTCATGAATACCAAACCAGCACTCCAAATAATTTTACACAGTATCCTAGGAACAGACATTGAGGATCACAACCCCAGGAAGCAAAGCAGAATGAACCCATCTGGCATGACAAGAAATTAAATGTAAAGGGGGAAAACCCAACAAAAAGAAAAAGTCATGGCAAAGACAAGTCAATACATTTCACTTATAACCACCAATGTTAATGGTCTCAATTCACCAATCAAAAGAAATAGACTGGCAGAATGGGCCAAGAAGCAAAATCCAACAATATGCTGCATACAAGAAACACACGTAATTGAAAAAGAAACTCATAGACTGGAAGTTAAAGGGTGGAAAACAATACTGCATGCGACAGCAACCCGAAAAAAAGCAGGAGTAGCTATCCTCTTGGCAGATCAAGTAGATTTCAAACCAACACTGATTAAGAGAGATGAAGAAGGACACTACATCCTTGTAAAGGGAAGAATCCGAGAGGAAAAGATGACAATCATAAATATCTATACACCAAACACTAGTGCACCCAACTATATAAAACAAATACTAACACACATGAAAAGTCATATATGCACTAATACAATTGTAGTGGGGGACCTCAACACCCCACTGTTACAAATAGATAGATCAACTAGACTGAAAATAAGTAATGAAATACTAGAACTCAATCGAACTCTTGAACAAATGAACTTCACAGATGTTTACAGAGTCTTCCACCCCACAAAATCAGAATACACATTCTTCTCAGCTGCACATGGGTCATTCTCCAAAATAGACCACATACTCACACATAGAACATGTTTAAATAAGTGCAAAGGAACTGAAGTTATCCCCTGTATATTATCAGACCATAGTGTGATGAAATTGGAGATCCATAGCAAAAGAAACTCAAAAAATGTCATCAACACGTGGAAATTGAACAACACACTTCTGAATAACCAATGGGTCACAGGAAATTAAAGAAGAAATCAGACAGTTCCTTCAATTAAAAGACAATGACAATACAACATATCAGAATCTAAGTGACAAAATGAAAGCAGTCTTATGAGGGAAATTCATAGCAGTGAATATGCATATTAGGAAAACAGAACGAGCCCAATTAAACAACCTGATGCTGAACCTCAAGCTTCTAGAAAAAGAAGAGCAGGACAACCCCAAAGCTCATACAAGGGAGGAAATTATAAAGATCAGAGGAGAAATCAATGCAATGGAGACTAAGAGAATGACACAAAAAAAATCAGTGAAGCCAAGAGTTGGTTCTTCGAAAGAATCAACAAAATTGACAAAGCTTTAGCCAACCTTGTCAGAAAAAGGAAAGAAAAGGCCCAAATCCATGCAATTAGGAATGAAAAGGGTGAAATTACAACAGACCCAGGAGAAATCCAGAGGATCATGAATACCTACTTCTAGAACCTATACACCAATAAGATGGACAACACAGAAGAAATGGACAGATTCCTAGATACATATGAATTACCAAAGTTGAACGAAGAAGAGCTAAAAATTCAGAACAAGCCAATATCAACCAATGAAATTGAAAATGTAATTAATAACTTATCAACTAAGAAAAGCCCAGGCCCTAATGGCTTCACTGCTGAATTCTACAAGACATTTAGAGAGGAACTGCTGCCACTACTGTTTCAACTCTTCCATGAAATTGAAAGGGAAGCAATACACCCAAATTCATTCCTGGAAGCAAGCACCACCTTGATGCCCAAAGCAGAGAAAGACCCAACTGAAAAAGAGAACTATAGGCCAATCTCACTAATGAACATAGATGCAAAAATCCTTAATAAGACACTGGCAAACAGAATGCAGAAGATCATCAAGAAGATCATACACCCTGATCAAGTGGGATTCATCCCAGGGATGCAGGGATGGTTCAATATACGAAAATCAGTTAATGTAATACACTATATCAATAGAGGCAAGGACAAAAACCATATGATTATCTCCATAGATGCAGAAAAAGCATTTGACAAAATCCAACATGCATTTAAGATAAAAACCCTACAAAAAATTGGGATAGTCTCTACCTCAAACTGATAGAAGCCATCTATGAAAAACCAACAGTCAATATCATACTAAATGGTCAAAAACTGAAATCCTTCACACTCAAATCAGGAACAAGACAAGGATGTCCACTATCACCTCTCTTGTTCAATATAGTTCTGGAACCATTAGCCATGGCAATTAGACAAGAGAAAGAAATAAAAGGAATAAAGATAGGTAATGAAGAAGGCAAATTGTCATTATTTGCAGCTGACATGATACTCTATATAGAAGACCCCAAGAACTCCACCAAAAGTCTTCAAGACTTAATAACCAAATTAGTCAAGTAGCTGGTTACAAGGTCAACACACAAAAATCAATAGCTTTCCTCTACATGAATGACAGACTCACTGAGAGAGAAATAGGTCAAATAATTCACAATAGCATCCAAAAAACTGAAATACCTAGGAATCAACCTGATGAAAGAAATCAAAGACCTCTTCTCTGAAAACTATGGCACTCTGAAAAGAGAGATTGAAGAGGATATCAGAAAATGGACAGACATCCCCTGTTCCTGGGTAGGAAGGACTAATATAGTGAAAATGGTTATACTTCCAAAACTGCTATATAGATTTAATGCAATTCCAATTGAGATCCCAGCAGCATACTTCATGGACCTTGAGAAAACAATCCAAAAATTTATTTGGAACAAGAAGAGACCCAGAATAGCAAAAGCAATTCTAGGTAACAGAGACATGGCAGCAGGTATCACAATCCCCAACCTGCAACTCTACTACAAAGCTACTGTGATAAAAACAGCATGGTACTGGCAAAGAAACAGACTTGAGGACCAGTGGAACAGATTAGAAGATGCAGAAACTACGCCAGACACACTCAGTCATCTCATCTTCGATAAAGGAGCCAAACACCCTCACTGGAGGAAAGATAGCCTCTTTATGAAATGGTGCTGGAAAAATTGGGCTTCAACTTGCCAAAGATTAAAACTAGACCTATATCTCTCACCATGCACTCAACTAAAATCAAAATGGATTAAAGATCTAAACATTAAAATAGAAACTCTGAACCAGTTGGAACAGAGGTTAGGCAGAACCCTTGAAGACATCAGTGTAGGAAAAGATTTTATGAACAAAACCTCAGTTGCCCATGATCTAGCACAAACAATCAACAAGTGGGATCTCTTCTCATTAAAATGCTTCTGCACAGCAAGAGAAACCACCAGCGGTGTGAAGAGACAACCCACAATGTGGGAAAAAATCTTCACCTGCTCTTCCTCAGACAAAGGTCTACTATCTCAAATCTATAAAGAACTTAAAAAGATCAGACCTCCCAAATTTAAAGACCCCATCCAAAAATGGGCATCTGAAATGAACAGACATTTCTCAGACAAAGCAGTAGAAATAGCAAATAAATAGATGAAAAAATGTTCAACATCACTGGTCATTGGAGAGATGCAAATGAAAACAATGCTGAGATTCCACCTCACTCCAGAAAGAATGGCTGCTATCATGAAATCAACCAATAACAAATGCTGGTGGGGCGGTGGGGAAAGAGGAACCGTTGCTTCACCGCTGGCGGGAGTGTAGGCTGGTGCAAGCACTGTGGAAATCAGTATGGAGATACCTCAAAGAACTAGGACTGGAAGTCCCATTTGACTCCGCTCTTCCATTGCTGGGGATCTTCCCCAAAGAATTAAAAGAATCATACCCCAGTGATATATGTGCACCCATGTTCATAGCAGCACAGTTTGTAATAGCTAAAACTTGGAAACAGTCCAAATGCCCATCAACTGGAGACTGGATAAAGAAAATGTGGTTTTTTTATAAAATGGAGTACTACTCAGCCATAAAAAATGAGAAATTAGAGACATCTATAGCTAAGTGGATGCACATTGAGGCAATACTCTTAAGGGAAATAAATAGGACACACATCAGTAAATACCGAATAGTTTCTCTGGTGTGAGAAACTGAAAGTGTAAATAAGGGCTAAATGTATAATAGGTAATGTGAAATAGGAAGAAAAGGGGCAAAGGGGAAGGAAGTTGTAGGGCTAGTGGAAAGGATAGAATGGTATGGGTTTAATATGAGAAAATGGAAAAATAGGAACGAAATCTTTGTAAATAGCTAGGAATGGAGGGGTTGAAGGGAAGGTTGGGCAAGGGTGAAAAATAAGAACCAAGAGAGACTATGTAAAGGTGCAAATTTCCAATGATGAATGTCATTATATTGTATACCTAAAATGTACCAATGATTAGAATGAATAATCAATAATGTAAAATAGGAAGAAATGGTCCAAAGGGGTAGGGGTAGTGGGAGGGGCAGGGGAAAGGAAAGAAGGGAAAGGAAAAATGATGAGAAATGGAAAAAATGGAAATTAAGTCTTTGTAAATAGGGAAGGGTGGAGGGGGTGAAGGGAGGGCTAGGAATGGGAAAAAAAATGAGAACCAAGATGCATTATGTAAAGGTACAATTCCCAATAAGAAATGTAATTGTGTTGTATACCTACAATGTACCAATAAAAGAAGTTAAAAAAATAAAATGAATGATTCTAGGGCTGGGGCAGGAAAACTACAAGACATGCCTCAAACATTCTGATAAGGCAGAAACTGACAAAACACTTAAAAAGTCATGAGGATGTATCACAAACACACAGGAGTCAGCAAATCTGATATCATCTGAACATCAGAAAAAGATAATAGATCATAATTCATTAAATAGAAAGCCATGAGCCCAAACTGATACTGGAGAAGTGAAAATTCTTCCTTATCCTAAAATGCCAGGTAATAAATACAGAAGATATAATGGGAGTTAGGAAACCAGTGGATGATCAAACTGATACCACTGTAATAATCAAATTTAACACCACGAATACTAGGGTAAACTTATCACATGTGTGTCTTGATGAGATACACCAAGATCATAATGAAAAACGCATTTGTTCCTTGTCACAAATTTCTGGCACAGACCTCCTAAAATTTAGAGAATTTCTGAGTGACAGGAGAAAATTTTGATATCCATAAAAAGATCCCCCCAAATATGGCTGTGTTCATGATGATGAGATGGCTTATCTAGGAGTGGAGGGTGTACAGGCTTAGGAAGCTCTAGGATGGGCTGGGCAGGTGAGTAAAGGGTTAGAACTGTCAGTCCCACCACCAATACTTGGGAAGCTAAAGAGGCTGCAGATTGAATCCAGCCACCAATGACCAATAATTTAATCAATCCTGCCTACTTAATGAAACCTCAATTAAAAACTCAGAAAATGAGGTTGAGAGAGCTTCTGGCTTGCTAAACCTATGAGGGCCAGGCGTTCTGGAGAGAGCCAGGAAGCTCTGTGCCCCAGGTCCACACACCTTGTCCTGTGCAACTCTTCCATTGGGCTGTTTGTAACGGTATAATAAGATTGAAACTGCAAAGATAGGGCCTTCCTGGGTTCTGAGAGTCTTTTTATCAAACTACTGAATTTGAGGATTGTCATGGACACACCGAACCTGCAGTCAACCTGGAAGAAGAGTCATCTGGGGGTTCCTGTAAGGAGTGTGGGAGCTGGGAATTCCTGTGGGTACCCTGGGGATCCCATGTGGAGTTGGTGTCTGAAGACAGGGCAGTCTTGTGGGACTGAGAACTTAACCTGTAGGGTCTGTGCTGTAGGGTCCCAGATCAGAACTGAATTGGATTATGGGACACCTAGCTGGTGCTGGAGAATTTGTTGTTGTTTGAAAAAACAAACAACATGAACGTTAACATCTATGACAATGTTCCTAAAAGAGTCTAGTTTAAATTTATTTATGAAGGACATTCTACAAATAACTAGCCTATTTGCTCCAAAAATGTCCAAAGTCAAAAAAGATGAAGAAATGCTAAGATACTGTTCCAATTTGAAAAGAAACTGAAGAGATATGACAAGAATGTGCAATATGTAATCCTGGATTAGATCCCAGATCATAAGGAAAAATAATACATATATGTTATTTATTAATGGGATAATTGACAAAATTTTTGCTCTGGACTAGTAAAGGTATTGTATCAAATTAGAGAATAGCATTATATCAATGAAGAGCACAGAATTTCCTAATTTTGATTAACTATCATGAGGTGTGTTAGAGAATATTATTATTAAGAAATAGGGCAGGGATTTAGCACAGTGGTGCTGCCGCCTGCCTCACAAATGTAAGGTCCTGAGTTCAATCCCTGGTACCAAAAACTAATACAATAAAATAATGAAACATATTTCTTATTATGTTGTTCAAAAAATAAGTGTATATTACTTATACTCATTACAAAGTGTGAGAAAGGAAATGATAAAGCAAATGGGTCAAAAAACAAGTAGAGAATCTGAAAGGTATATGAAAATTTCTTATACTTGCAAGCCTTGTAAATTTTCTGTGAATTTCAAAGAACAGCAAAAAAAAAGAAAAAGAAGGAAATAACATGAAGGACTTGCAAATCTGAAGGTTCATTTTCTCCCACAAAACGGTACTTTTATGATGTCAACAAGTAATTTGAACACTGAACAAGCACAGATACAGCCGCTTCCAAAATGTGTTCCTTAGGGCACAATTAAACACCATAGAGTTTAGTAGATTTACCTAAGTTAAAACAGTTGCTAGCTTGCTTTCTTCTTACAAAATTTATTTTGGGAATAATTTTATTCAAGAGTAATTTACTTGAGAGAGTTCATATTACTTTGGAAAAGTATCTTGATAAAAAAAAAACAAAAAACAACCTTGAAGTAGAAAAGGAAACCTGCAGGGTGAGAGAAGGTGAAGATTTGTTTCTCTGGAGAAATGATGAAGGGAAGGGAAGAGGCACAGGCTACATGCTGAAGGCCAGGCAGGAGGAAATGTGAGCATTCCCTGAGAACTTCTGTGTTCTCTCCAGAACTCCAGGCGCCAAGGAGGGTCTACCTGGAGAAACAACAGAGTCTGAGATTTGCGTCCCAGTTAAGAGGGATGTTTGAACAACATAAATCCTTAAGACAGGGATTCTTGGGGAGGCTTAAGACTTCCTCCTTAGGACACAGAAACAAGGTCTTCAAAGCAATGCTTTATTGGTATTGGGTAATAACTAGTTTCTCATAGGAGAAAAACAACAAATTATTAAGTTAACATCTTCTTATATATTAATATTTTCTTATTAGGAAGAGTTTTGGTGTCTTATTGTTATTAATAAGGGCCCTGCCACAGTTAAGAAGTTGTACAATCAGCAGATGCAGGTGACGTGTGATGCATCAATATACAGGCAGCATTTACCAACTAATCCTTTTAATGATATTTGTGGTCCAACAGAACCACTGCTCGAAGTTGTGGGTGTTGCCTTATAATTTAAATGTTATAAATATTATTATCAGAAATAAAATAATTGTACTTTCAACTTTGTGTCATTTTATATTATTTTCTGTAGCAAAGTTTTAAAAAATGAATCAAATATTAGTAATTCTTACAATTAAGTTATTTCTATTATTATATTTTTTCAATTTTCTGCTTCAATCTGAGCATTATAATATTTCATACCCAACTCTTGGTTTTCCTCTACTACCTTTAAAACATTCTGTGGTCAAATAATTTTAAGAAATAAATGGTGTAGCATTTCTACAGATGAAAGTTTAAATAGGGCCCAGAAGACATTAGAAGGTATTTTCACAAAATGACTACTTTCGTAAAACATGACGAGACAGTATTTTGATGATCAAAATTGTGAGTGAGACTAAATTATCCATTAGACAACAGACTTCTACTGCTAATACAATGCAAATGACATCATAATGTAAGTCAGATTGCAGATCAACTCCCAGAACTTATAATGAAATTCTTAGAGATGAATGAATTTATTTGTAAGACCACTATAAATACAGGTCAGGGGACCATGGGTAAAGTGGCAATGTGAGGAATTCAAAGGCTAAGGCGTCACTCTGGTAGCAGTGCAAATCAAGGACCTTGGTTGTTTAGGTGCTGGTACAAGAATTAAACATTATTAACTGCAAAACAAAAAATACATTGTCAAAACTTTAAAAATGCTAAGTAGATTAAATAATATCTGTGACATTGCATAACTGTCAGGCCTGGAGACACGCAGGACCACGCAAACAAATGGACGCTTTCTCAGCAAAGCTGAAGAATATTTATGGTCCTACTGTACTTGGGACTGTAGTGCCATTGAAAAGTGGAAACCCAGCTGTCACCTAAGACAGGAAGGGAATTCTGCAAATTTGGCAGCAATCCTTCAGCTGTGTCCTTAATACCCCTCTTGGAGTCAGCTATGGTGTGACGTTACTACAGAGCTCAAAGAGGTCACGGAGACAGCTCCATGAAGACTGATACATTTTTCACAGAAAATCAGAACTGAAAAAATTGCCAATCTTGAACAGATTCTGAAAAAGTAGCTCAGGATTTAGCCTACCTGAATGATCATATCTTGAATCCCAGTCCCTCAGTATTCTGTACCACCATCACTATTCAGTCATCCATTTTAACACCTGAGTCATCTTTGATTTCTCTTTTCCCCTTTCTTCTACCTCCTATTAGCTCCCAACTTCAGCAGATTCCAATTCAACTGAAACCCATTCTTTTATCTCTCAGGCCACAGTGCAGTTTGGGTTCTCAGTTCTTCATACTTAGATTGTTAAAAGAATCTTCTATCCTCCCAGCTTCTAGTATTTTTCTTTCTAATTCATTTTATGATCAGAAAGATGAAAACTCATCCTTCTAAGGCACAGTTTTAATTATACTGGTCCCCCTTTCAAAACATCTTCAATTATTCCTCTTGGCTGAGTCACGGCTGGCTCAGCCTGCCATCTGAGGCCCCAGTACATTCCTGGCCATGCACCCATAGCTCCTTCCGGTCTGTTCTGACTCTTACACTTACATTTGCATGGTCCATCTTCCCTGTCTCTTCTTCAAACTTCCAGCTCTAACATTCAAACCCCATATGCTTCCCAGGATCTGTGTCATGCCTTGTGTCCTGGAAGATACCTTTCTCAAGCTCCTGGACTGGACGGCATATTCTGCTTCTCTGAACTGGACCACAGTTTCCTTGGCACTTAACGATAATCTGCCAGAAAGTTGAAATATCTGCTAGAAATTCTATTTATCTATGGCATCAACTCTTATTTTTATCCAACCCATATTTATTAAGACTTCTCTGCTGGGCACTTTAACAGGCCCCAGGAATACAGAACACAGCAATTAAGCCTCTTCAACTTACATAAAGCAAACCAGAATTAACAATGACTCTTCACAGGGCACTGTGAAGTAGGGAGCTAGCACATCTCTTCAGTCAAGGCACTAGAAACTACTTCACAAACATACAAAGTATCATTTCATTAAGATGCTTTGTTTAGCAGTTACAATTCTAATTATAAAAGGGATTATTTTAAATGGGAATTTGAAGAAGTTTAACAGCGTAATCTTTAAATCATAATTAAAGTCCTGTGCATAGCTGTAGCAAAAGTATCGTGCTTGCTCAGGCAGCACATATACTAAAAAGTAGAAGCATCATCTTTCCACTGAAATATTTCAGTGCAAAATCTTCCATTTAAAAAAAAGACACCTTCAAGTTTATTTGTTTAAAACTCAAAGGAAACAGAAGATGGGTTGAAAGAAAATCAGACTTTCGTACCCATGGGGATGAATGAATTTGATTTACTGAATGAAGATGATGGAGTGAAGGAATGAATAAAAAAGATTATGGGGTTGTTTGCGGTTTTTTGACAGTTTTGGAGCCTATCATTTTAGAATCTCAGTAAAATTATCTTCCATTGTGATTAAGTAAATGAACATGGTAAGATTTCCCTCAGACTCATATCCTTGATTGAACCGCCAGAGAAGAAATCGGAATTTAAAAGATGATAAAGTTCTTACTATACATTTAATTTCAAAATGCATATAAAAATTATTACATCGCACTTCAAACATTCCCTCCATTCACAATCGTGGTCCAATTTTCCAGGCATTCTCTTCCCTACTGCCTGCCTGAAGTTCCTACTTACCTCATATGCATCTTTGATGTTCAAGGGCTCACCAAATGCTGCCACATGTCCCACAATGCCTTTGTTCCACTCCAAACGGATACAGTTATTTGAAGCTTCTTCCAGTGTTGAACCTTCAGCAACATCAAAGAGGCGGCTGATAAGAAACTTGTCATTGGAGCTGTCCTCACAGACAAGGAATAGGGAATAACGGTCAGCGGCAATGAGTCCATGGATATGTAAGAAAATTTTGTGGCATAAGGCTGTGACATCCAAATGACTAGAAATATCTTTCACTAATTCCAAGAGTCTTGAGCACTGGTCCCCTTCATCATTATCGAGCCTCGGGGGGTTAGAGGCATCTGTTCCTTCTTCTCTGAGTCAGAAAGGAAGCTCACAGTTCCCTCAGAATCTTTGACAACGATGGGTCTGAGAGGGCGGTCGAATTCTGAGGCAGAAATTTTCCTGGTTGGTGTTGCAGGGGCACTGGTGTCTGCCCGAGGACTCTGCTGTGAGGGGCAGGAGCAAGACTCAGCGTGGCTTCGGGTGCCTTCCTTGAACACAGGGATGGTGTGAACTCTTTCAGAAAACCATGCATTGACCATTTCTCTACAGAACAGAACAGGCAGACAATTAGGTATTTGAAGAGGAAGGCTAGGACCCCTGAAAGCCACTAAACGTCTTCGGTGTAGGGTCATAGTCACTCTTCTTAAATTCTCAGCTATAGGATAAAATTGATACTGCCTCTTTGGGTGTCAAGCAGGCATTATCTAACAAATTTTAAAATGCATCTGTCCTTTGTTCCAGAAAGTGTATACATGTGGCAAAGAGGGTACAAGGATACTCTGAAACTGTTTTCTATAACAAAGACAAGCAGCAACCTAATGCCACCCATAGAAAACTGACTAACATCATAGCACATTTATATAATGGAATATCAGGCTGATACTAAACAGTGATTATATGTACTGGTATAAATAACCTCCATGGGGCTGATGTGTAGCTTAGTGGTAGTTGTATGTGCTTAGTATGCACAAATCCCTGGGTTAATGTGAACATGTATGATATAAAGGTAAAATGTAGAAGATGGGATTCAAGAAATCTGGCTGATAGTTCGGAACAATCACTTCTATGGTCTAGGGTAGGATCTCTACTTTCCATTCTCTTCCTTGACACTTGGTATTCTTTAAAGTATATACTAAACAAAAAGCATCATTTTGTCTAAACTTGTTGAGGCAAACATTAACACTATGAAGCTAACTGAAATGGCTGACTCAAACCCATTCTACTATTCAATGGCAAAACCAGAAATCAAATTCAGGTTTCCTATTCCAGATACTATGGCCTACAAAGAGTACAAAAGTTCCCAGAGGATTGATGGTTGTCATGAAGAAGGCACTCCACAAATCTAGTTGAATTTGAAATTCAAAATCAAATTCAAGCAGAGAAGGCATAAAGGTGAATAAGACCACGCACAGTAACACAGTCTTTAATTTTATCCTTTGTATCAGATCATGAAGAATGGCACACTATTACACTGAGGTAAAAACACTGTTCCAAAGGATTCAGAGAACAAAGATTTTTGAGAATAGTATCCTTAAAAAAAAATGAACTGCATCCCATTATGTCTGTTTCTTTAGAAACAGGTCATGTTTTATATATTGAAAGCAATCCCCTGAAAGGAATGTATAATGAATGTGTTTGATAGAAGAGACATTCTAAGGGTTGACAGATTTAGCAAATAAAAATACAAGACATTGGCTGAAATCGAGTTTCAGGTAAACAATGAATAATTTTTATTAAAAATAAAATCTGGAATTCAAATGTAACTGGGTATCCTCTGTTTTGTCTGGCAGCTCCTGTCATTCTACATTGTTTTTTCTCAAACTGAAATTGTTGGTAAATAGACAACAAAGTTCTGTGCAGAACACCAATGAGTTACAGACCCTCAAATTACTAATTTCATCACGGTAAGAGTTCAAAGGACAACCACATTATGGTCCTGCATATGACAACTGGACTTTCTGAAAGTTCTTGGATTAACAGTTTATGATAAAACTAGAGTGTAAAATTCCTCCTTAAATCAAGCTCTTTTACTTCACTTTCAAAACCATACCATATAATATATTCCAATGGGGGTGGTAGGGGTTGCAAGTCTTTATCCTTTAATTGTATAGTCATTAATTGCTAATGATTCTTGGGATTGTAAAGCTCTGAGGGGCTGTTTTTAGCTGTGAGTTCTGGGTTCTAATTTCAGCATTTGTTATTAATGAAATGTGTGACTAGTGGCAAGCAAGTTTCTTCCTTTGAGTTGCAATTTCATCCTCAATAAAAAGGCAAGATACCGTTAGTTCTGACCTCTTTATTAAGTGTAAGTTGCTGTCTTCAGCAAGGTATAAATTCAATACCAAACTAGCAAACACAGGATAACTGTAGTTCCAGCTACAACACTACACAGATGGGACGTTGAACCAATCATAACTTCCCTGGGGCTTATTTTCTGTGAAGATCAAGTTCTTCCACAGTAACAGTGGGCTGGAGTATCAACAGGCCATTAAGACCCCACAACAGCTTATATTATCAACAGGCCAAGGAGGAGGTGACTCTTGGGTCAGACAACTCACATGCCCTCTTTCTGCCCCTCAACTTCCTCTTTGTCAAGCAGCGGGAAAATCTCCTGACTCTTTTTCTCCCAGAACAGGGCTGATGTAGAAGACAAATTACAAAATATATGTGGAAGCATTTCAAAATCTCCTTAGAAGCTGAAATCAAATTCAAGAAGTGGAGGCATAAAGTGAGTAAGACCAGTATATGAGAGATCTCCTAACACTTAGTACTCATTTCAATGGAGATACCAGGAGGGCCTGGGTAAGGAGAAAACATCATTCATTTCTTCGTCATGTTCCCAGTGGTGCAACCCCACGGGCGGATGGGGACTCCAAGGTTTCTGGGTATAGGTAACTTTACCTACATGCCTCATAAACACTCAAGGTGCTTAGCTGAAGTAGATAGTTCAGGATGTCATTTTTTGCCAAATCCGCTAAGTTCTTTTTTAAGAGTTTAAATTACACCATAGCCAACTAAGCAAAAAGAATGAAACAAAAACAAGAACCACTGAGCTGTTTTCATTTTTTGCTACAAGCACTAATAATTTAGTGTTTAACTTTCACGTATAACCGCGTCTTTGCTAAATGCTCTGCAAACTGTTTCAAGTCTTTCAGTTGATTTAACTTTTACAAGGTTGTTAATGAAAGACAACAGATCCTAGGTGCTTGAAAGAAAGTCTGGGCCAAGGGAAAGGCAATGAAAACGGATGCCAAGAATCTATAATCAGTGACAAGATCCTGATGTTGAACATCTCATCCACATCTTTCCCTCTCCTCACCAAAATCTGTTTTACTATCCTCTAGTCACTTACTTCCTACCTTATTTTATGACACCAAAAAATTCTTACCTCATAAACAAATTCTATTATACATCTGTTTTAAATGGTAAAACTAAATTTGTTTTGTTTTTCAACTTTTACAATGTTTTAAAATCATTGGAGAAACCACGAAGGATACCCGAATCAGTGTCAGGAGTGATTCTGGTAGCACTAATGTGGATATCACTTATGGTGCACACTTGTGTATCCCAACGATGATGTTCTAAGTTAAGGAACTCTTTACCACCCCGAGCACCCCAAGCATAATCTGTATTAGTTAGATGACAGGAAGTAAAGCCAAATGGAAGTTGTCAAAAATGGGCCACAAGTTCTTGTCATAAAAGTGATTTAAATTTTAAATCCTCAACTTTTTAAAACAATGAATCCAATCAGAAATATATTATCCTAATATTCTACTTTAGGGAAGACTCTTGTAGCTCAAATCGCTCATAGAATAATGACAATATAAAAATCAGCTTCACTGAGATGATGTTTAATGCATTTTGATTTCAAGAAGCTGCTACAGCACCAACAAGCGGTACCCTTAAAGATAACGGTGCAATGTGGACAGAGAAGAGGGGAAAACTCAGGAGTTCATGCAGAAGTCTGGCTCCTACAGCTGCTATGTGTTCGTGTCAATGATTCTGGGTCTTCAACATGTGGAGGGGTGAATCAATTCACTCGTGACTAATCAAGAAAAAGAGCAAAGGAATTCTAGGGGAGAGGAAGCTTAGAAGATGAGTTGTTCACAACAGTTTTTAGGAACAACTTTACTTTAGCAAAGTTACATATGTGGCAAAAATAAAATGCTACATACTTCATTCCACATATACTATTTGTTCCATTTTTAAAGTATATGAAAAGTGATAGCATTTTTAAAATGATAGAATCTGGGCTAGAGATTTAGCTCAGTGGCAACACACGTGCCTTGGAAGTACAAGGTCCTGAGTTTGATCCTTGGTACCGAAAAAAATAAAATGACACAATCAATCAAGTTAGTGATTAAATTAAACAGTGCCAAGCTAGTAACACTTTTTAATGGATTTTTAGGTAGGTATAAGTATGCAGACCGAGTATGCTTCATCTCATATTCTCTAAACATTTTATAATTTGGGTTTTAATATTTTTTGAAAACAATGAAAGGTCACACATACTGTGTGAATAATCCAAACTTCCACTTTCCAATTTCTCATATTCACTGGATTATTATAATTGCATCACAGGAAAGAAGACTACAATCTACAGTTTCTGTTTTAGAAACTTCTCACTAGATTGCTCATAGCTCCTTCCAAATGACAACTATCTGAAAGTATTAGATGGAAACACTAAATGCAAACCTCACTGATAGAATACAGGGAAGAGAGTTCTCCCACAGCATTTCAAATATGATTTGCTAGCAAAAGGAATATATACATGTACACACACTCACACACACAACACACACCTCTGTGTCCTTAAGGGACCATGTGGCAAGAACTTTATGTTTTATCAAAGTCAAACTACTCATTCATATTATATAACAAGTCGAAAGACAGAAGTGTCTCAAAATACATATTCAATATACCAGATGTTTTGTAAGAAAATTAATTAAAATTCTGATATAAACCTAATAACCTTAATGAGTTAAAAATATAATTAGATAAAACCTTCTTGTGGAGCAACTAGTTTAATGTGTCTTGTACTTTTGCCTAAAATAATATATCAAAGGATAAAAATTCTTTGAAAATATACTGTACTTAGGATATTTTTTTCTAATACTAAAACTATAATTGTAATAGCTTGGTCCCTAAATTTTCAAGCTACTCTATTTTAAAATGTCATTTGCGATTTCCCACTTTTTATACTCTAAAATTATATATGGAAACTACACTCACTTGGGCAAAGTCTCCAAACACATCATTAAGTAATGTGTGAGCACATCAAGAGGCCAGAAGAGAAACTAACCTCTTCTGAGTTACATTCCTTGTGGCATTAACTCTATGAGTTTTTACTTTGCTTTCATTAAGACCGACTCTGAACTTCAGTATAGTGTGGCGCCTCATAAGGGCTTTGGTGGGACAGACTTAGATTTCAACCCGAGACCACTTCTCTCTAAGAATAGGACATTAAGTATATTATTTATTCTCTCTGAAAAATGGAGATAATGACATTTATCTCATAGTGTTCTTAAGAAGATTAAAGAAAATGATGCACATTAACTGATAACATGAAGACTCACATACAGTGTTTAATACATGACAGCTAGTCTCAGTTGAACATGGAATATAGTATATTTTTTAAAAGTTGATTAGTTTTTTAAATAAAGACAACCTTTTCAATGGGCTAAACAGAATAACTAGATATTAGCCACACTTCCTTTTAAGGTCTAATTTTTAAAAAATTACAGAAACCCTGTATATAAAAAAAAATTGGTTCAATTTTTTTCAAATTAAAACTGAAAAAGAAATGGACTTTCCACATTAATAACTATACTTGTGTATGACATAATTTTCTGATTTTACATAAATATTAGGAAATGAACATTTAGCTTAGAAAAATCAATGTAAGAATGTAAAATTTTTTCAGTACTACTTAGAAATTAATTCTTTTCAAGAAATTCATTTGGAGATCCCCCAAATATCAAAGATGCAACTAACAACAAATATAAGAATATATAAAATAATTATCTATGACAAAAGGTCACAGCAACATTTTATAATAATAACTTAGCAATAATTCTAAACTGTAGCCTACTTTTAATATTTGATATAACAATGCTTAACCCTCTGCCAGAGGCCATTTGAAGACTAGAGTTGGCCTGGTTAGTTCTTACCCAAAAGGGCTTATTTGGGAAAATTCTAAAAGGAAGGTAACACCACCTCTGGGCTCAAGGATGGCCAATGCACAATCGCATGAGCAGTAACTTTTAGGAGAGATTTCCACGGTGCCTCAAACAAAACAGAAGAAAAAGTTGCAGGCCCGAATAACCCCTAAAACACAAGCATTTTCATGTCAATAAGTCTACTACTAAAATGTTATCCCTTTTTACTTTCTTTTCAATGCTTTTTTCATCAGTCTTCTCACTTAATCACTAGTGCCTGAATTACAAAGAATGAACTAAATATTCTGCCTGGAAAGAATGGTTGTATGAAAATCTGCTAAAATTATCTGTAGAAAAAAAAAAAATAACTCACATAAAACATAACATTGGAGATACTTTCCTATTCTTGGATCCTTACTTTATACAATTTTATTTATGCTGTTTGCATAATTTGACCTAGATCCTCTACTCAAATTTGGAAAAATACAAGAATGAAACTATTCAATCTGAGAAGTTGATACTTTGCTGTGTTAGTGAGAATCAAGAACTGTTAGCGCTGAGGGAGATTTTTAAGCTCATTTATGAAGCTCTCTGTCTTAATTCTTTACCATCTCAACTCTCACCTTAACGATACAGCTTATTGACTTGAGCCAATCACAAAGTTCATTAGCAGCTAAGCTAAGAACAAAATCTTAGAATCGAGTTCCCATTTCAATTTCCTTTCCAGTATCTTACACAAGTCCAAACCAGACTATTTTCAAACTATCCATACAAAGTCATCTAAAAACAACACACTTAAGGTCCATAAATTCCTATTCTGTGATTCTAATTTAAAATTACTGGAATAGGGAATGACTATCAAAATTTGTGATTATAATTTAGGTGCTAACATTCTCAGTGTAAAAACGGTAAACTACTAAAAATATCACTACTAAAGCAAGATAAGCAAATATGCATTATGTCTTATAATTCTCTTAAGAATACTATGAGGTAAGTATCATCATCTCCATTTCCTTAAATTTTTTTTTATTGGTACATTTTAGGTATACAATATGTTTACATTTGTCATTGGGTGCTTGTACCTGTACATGATGTATCTTGGCATCATCTCCATTTTACTCAAAGTAGGTAATGTAACTAAAGTCATCCTCCTGGGTAGTTCTAGAGTTGAAAACTAAGTCTGTCCTATCTAAGACTCTTAAGTAGCATAAATAAAAATAAAGTTTAAAGGTTTCATAACAGTGGTTCCCAACCAAATAATACAGCAAACCCTGGAGGGCTATTTGGAAATGTGTGGGAACAGATATGCTTTCACAATACTGGGGACACTCCTGGCATTTAGTGTCTGAGGTCCAGGGATTTTGAATGGCCTGAAATGCACCAGACAGTTTCTCTCCACAAAACTGTCACCATCAAATGCCCATATCTTCTTTTAGAACCATGGTTTAGATGAATAAAAGATTAACTGACTCTAATAGTCAACAGAATGAGAGATCTGGGGCACTGCCATGATACCTCCAATAATCTCTACTCCCAGTAATTCACTTGGGTCTGGCATGGTAAGGAAATCAATGCGCTGCCTAACGTTATGTAGTATTTCCAACTTTTCTCCAGCTATAAAAACATCTCAGACATTTACTGGGATCAAATATAAATAAAATGCAAAATAACTTCATATGGTTTTATATTCATAATTTGAGAGTTGGAAGGGACATAATGTTTTGTCATTTTTCTTGCATTCACAACCCAATGGTAAGAAAGATGTGGCTTGAAGGAAAGAAAACCTACTACATCTGAAAGAAAACATAATTACTGAAATCTGTGTGATAAACATATAAATTGATTTGCTTTGCAGTTTAGGTACAGGAGACCGGACTAGATTAGGCTTTCTCAATCCAAAATCCCTTCAAAACAAGTACGTATGAAGTAATGCCCTGCAATTTTAGTGTGCAGGTTTACATTTGTGTTAATGAGAAAATAAAGGAGGTAAATTTAATGGGCAAATATGCTTCCACACTAAGTCAAAGCCCAAAGCTGATTTGGTATGCTATAGGAACGATTGTTCAGGGAGCCCATGAGAGAAGTGAGTCATCCTAGGGCAACTGTAGCAAAGGCTGCCTGACCCCACTTCACTGTACATTGGAGAAGTAGGGCCATATTTACTGTGCAGGGATGATTTAATGAATGCTGCAAATTTGCATCTGGCTGTAGTTTTATCATTTTTTTCTAAGCAAAAATTTGTTATTACAGTTGCATAAATGCTGTAATGATGATGAAATCATGTCCACTTTTATTTACTCTTCTTTTAAGAATTCTACATTCAACTACGATTAAATAAAAGAAAGTCAACGCTAGATACAGCAGTATCTGGAACTTCTGGGTCCTCTCACATCATTTTCTCTTGGGGATCAGCTCCCCTCTACAAACAAACACACATCCCAAAGGATAGATCACTCTAGGGGCGACCTGCCTGAACAAAGTAGACAATCCTACCTTCCTGGATTCAGTGACTGGTTCAGAGTAGGCAGATGACACAAGCAAGGCCAAAGTATTTGGGGAGGACTGATGTGAATAAGAAGGTACTTCTCTAATATCAGAAATTTAAAACTCATATAAGCTTATCAAGAAGAAATTTTTCCAGCACACAAGTATGTGGAAATATACATCTTTATAAGAGGATTTTAAAAAGCTTTTAAGAATATCAAAATGATTCTTAGGAACTTATGACTCAGTCTTTTATTTTTACCTGCCTTAAACATTAGATTGCAATAAATATAAATTTCTACCATTCAGAGAAAACGAATAAAGCACTTACATTGTAAAATACATACATAATTCAAAATAAGATGAGAATATCAAGTTAGTAAATAAGACTAGAGAGTTTACTAGCAAATGAATGATTCACATCAAAAGACTTTCTTCAATTTTTATTTCTAGGTATGGAGCACTTTTCCCTGAGAACCTGATATGACAGAGAGTTCCAAACCACATCTATCAGCTATAACGCCAGTCAACAGAATCTGCATGTGTGCAGCTAAACTAATTTCACAGGAAGTCCTGCAAAGTCAGTTGGCTGGTCTGCATCCTATATTCAGGAATTAGCCATTTTCCAACCCTCCACTATCAATCAAGTCATTGATTTTATTTAATTGTCCTGGAGTTCTAATTAAAGAATTTTCATCCTAGAAAGAGGTTCTTATCTCACGACCACTTTTGAGAACAATATATATATATCACCACCTATAGGATTAATAAATTATTAGGTTGAAAAGTGTTTGGGGTATAAACTAACAAATACTACACAGTTCTCTTCAGCTGTTCCAATTTCAAAAGAAATCATTTCTGAGCATGATTAAAAGGCACTAGGCAGTTTGAGCAAAGCCGTAAACTAATTTGTGTTTTCAAATCTAGAGAAACAGGTACATCTTGGTAAGATGCATTCTCTGAAAGTAGATAAGGAGTTAAAGTACAACTATACGATGTGGAAAATGTTTCAAATATTCTAAAAGAAATGATATTAGAGATGAGAGTCAAGTAATCTATTTAGATAGAATTTTTGCTTAGTATAATTAAGATACTGAAACAATGCCTAATCTCGAAGTGCTATGGATGTAATCTCATGAAAATATAGGCAAGTAGGTCTTCAGATCACAAACTGAAAAAAGAGCTATTTAATTTTACAAGAAGCTTAGTAAAAAGTTTGTGTTGCACTAAGCAAATCAATTTACTTCAAGATATTCATTTCACTAATTGCTATTCATTCAATCCACCACAGTATTAGGAATCAGGATCATGTAATTCAGGCCCTAAAATGAGTCTGAATTTAGAACTCTAAAAACATCAGAGTTAGAAGAGCAATGAGAACAAACATTTAAGGGCTTCTATGGAATCTTCTAGGCAGAAAGTATTCAACCCACAAGCATTCTTCAAGGACACTAAAAGCCAACTTAGGACTGGCTATAAGGAATCTAGTTATAAACAATACAAGGAAAAAGGGCCATTATTGCACCAATATTACCACCATAAAATATTATAAATAAAACAGAAGTCAGGCTGGGCCAAGGTCTCAGTTTTATTATCTTCAATATCAGCCACTGCTTAACAAAATATGCTTAAAACATCATTTGTTTGAACATTGTGAAAAAGTTTATATTTTCATATAATTATAGAACTAATACTTTTTAAGAATGGAGCACAACATTTATTTTATATCCATCATCTGAATTAATGTAAATACCTTCCAACTATAATGGCTACTGCTTTTGGAAAGGGGAAAAGAATGACAAAGGAAAAAGAAAGAATCCCAAACACAGGAACTGGAAATAACTCATTTGGCACAGCTTTGCAGTGTCAAATAGAAAATCTATCATAGAAAGCTACATAAGACTGTGTGAAACTTCTGTTTCTGAACTTTGATCCAACCTGTCATAAAACTTGAGCTTATTTAATATCTCCCATTTTCATTATTTTTTGCATGGTAGAAAACAAGGCAATAGAAAGTCAAATATGTCACCTCTTCAATACTAAATGATCTGAAACATCACCCACAAATCGCAGAGCTGATTAGGAACTAATGAAAGGTAACATTATTCTAATATGCTGTCAAGAATAACAACAGCTGTTAAGTGGCATTAGCACCAGGAAGGCTTCAACTGGAAATGCATGCATATTACAGCCCCCAATTAACACAGTATCTCAGGCCTGCAAGACTACAAGTTGTCTAGAATAGTGAAGATGAGAGACCCCCCCCATGTATTTTACTCTATTCAAATTAACTTCCATGCCAATAGTTTGTGTTTGAATTGTTCAAATGACACCCTCAAATTCACACAAACAGGTTGTGATTACTAAAAAGCACCTATTTATATACTGTAAGCAATAGTTTTTAATGAGGTGCTTAGCTTGTATTTGAAGATAAATATAGGAAACAAAACTTCATAGCTGTTTTCAAGTTCAATTGAAATTTACAGGTGTTTGAGTAGGAATGCTGGAACCTTTATTTTGTTCAAAGATTACCATTAAAAGTAAACCATTTGGTCTGGGACAGAGAGGCATGTGTGAATGTCAAATGACAACAATTAAAGGATGTGGAAATAGTTCCATCAGCAGTCTGACTGCTGATGCAGATGGAAAAGCTGAATGAATCTAAATTTATTTTAAATCTTAAAACGTTCCATATGCTCCGTAAAACTATTCTATTTCGTGGATTTCCTAAATCACATGCAGTATTCATTTTACACTTAAAAAGCATAAGAAAGTGATGATGAGCTTCTAATTAAAAATTTAAAAAGCTTAGTTGTAAAGTTAAAATATATGCAATAAATTTTTACCAGGATAATATGAACCACACTGGGCTTAACAATTTGGCATTTTTACAGTCAACTGGTGTCAACTTCTTATTCTTATTTTAAAAGTCTCCAGTTCATGCTTCCAACTATAAAGCCAAACTGGAATTGCATTTCATGAAAAACCTCTCGCTGTACAAAAATTCTTAAGACTATATTCTTTACAAAAAAAAAAAAGAAATCAAGACTATATTCTTTACACTGTCAACTCTCAGCATTTTATAATTCTTAAAATTGAGGGCCTGCGCTATCTTTATGTATCTTATACTTTCGTTTTCCAACTTATACTCCACATCAACTACTTCTCACACACACACACACACACACACACACACACACACACAAAGGCACAAAGTGTTCAGCCCATAGCCAACATCAACTCTACTATAAAAACCTTAACTAAAAAATATTTTGGAGTCTCATGCTCCTAAATTTTACAGTGAACATTGCAATTTCAAAAACTGCGATTTTAATCCTGTGCTACTTGAGAGAAACTGTAATGGAAAAAGAAATGTAACAACTGTTCGGATTTATTTTCCAATAATATGCTGCTATACTTTTCAAAGATTTGGTAGGCTCAGACAGTGAAGTGTTCTTATGGATGACTAGTTTTAAACTACCACCAAACCATCTCAAACTTAAGTTTTTAAAGAGGGAAAACAAAGAAAGGGACGTTTATGTTAACTAGACTAACTTTATTCCTTTACTTGTTAATAATCTACCTAAGGAACACCTCCAACACACACTAAAAAACCAGCCTAATTCTCCTGCCCATCCCCTTTCTCAGAGCTCTAATTCAATGGGGAAAAGACGGGGGAGTGCGCAGAAGTGAAAGCTCTAGGTACCTATTGCCTGGAGTAGCAGGTGACCCTGAAAACTGTTGACTCGCAGCAGCAATCAATAATTCTAGACCCATAGGGCCCTAGTACCTCACTCCAAACTCGCAAAAAGTGCTGTTCAAAAGAAACCACGTTCCTTTCAGGATTATCCTCTGACTCTCCAGATCTAGGATTTTGGAGAAGATTGGGAAAAGGGATTTTCAAAGGAAAGCCAGGTCTTTAAACAAAAGAATGTAAGATTTGTCTCGGAGCCGTGGCCTCAGTCAAAAAAGAAAAAAGAAAAAAGAAAGAAAGAAAGAAAAAACTCAAAGGGATTAAATCCGCACCAATTCTGAAATGTTCATTACAAACCCAAATTTAAAAGGCCCAATCTAAGACTCCAAGGAATGCATCTGCGGGACAGTAAAGAAAGACAGAAAATCACACAGTCAACGAGGCATCTCCCCGCTAGTGCAACTCCAGTGCTACCAACCAGCACCGGGTCCTCTCTCGCGCGCCACGAGGGAAATTGGGGAGGGAAGTGCTGAATAAAGTACCTCGTTTTGTCTCCAAAGGGCAACATAGCAACCGTGGGAAGTTCGCTTTCCAACTCCTGCGATCCTGGACTCCAGGAGGCTCCGTGGGGGCGACCACGCGCCCAGGTGAGGCCCGGGCTGGGAGCCGGCTCCCCTAGGGCCCCCGCGGCCACGCAGCCACTGCCGGCCTCCCCCTGGCTCCGCGCTGCGTCGCCCCCTGGCGGGGTGCGCCCGGCAGAGCCCGGGTCGGCGTCTCCACCATCCCCGCCCGGCAAGCGTCGCCCGCCCGGCCCAGGCGGCCAGCACCAGCTGCCCGACAACCGCTGCCCCAAGTTGGCGGCGCCGGGGCCCGGGCCCCTTACTCCGAAGAGCGCGGCTTCGCACCAACTCCTCCAGCTTCGGGGAGCCCGCGCGCCTCGCACACTCTGCGCCACCCTCCTGGTCTCCCCGCTCCAGTCTGTTTCCCCTCCAATTCTGTGCGAGCGTTTCCCACGCGCGCCCGGGCTGCACTGTGCAGCCGCCTCCTAAAGGCCAGGCTCCCCCCTCCCCGCCCTCGCAGCCACCGCCCGGAGCTTGGCTTCCGACCAGGAGGAGCGGCCTCTGGGGTCTCGGCGGCCGCGCTCGACCCGCCAGCCCCCCCGGGATCCGCCAGCCACGGCACCTCCCTCGCGCCCTTTGTGTGTGAGCGGCGAACCCCGACTCTGAGTCCTCTATGGGGAGGCGCAGCCTCGGGCGAGAAAGCAGGAGAAAGGGAGCGCGCCGGACGACCCGGAGACTGGCAGGGGGCAGAGGCGACCGCACTCACTTGGGGAAGACTCCGGCATGTTGCAGCTTGGGGTTCCCTCGCGGTCTCCTCCCTACCCCGCTTCCCCGCCCCGCCAGGGCCAGGGCTAGGGGGGACGGGGGAGGAGCGGAGCCACTGGGACCGAGTTGGCCACGGTGCTTCCGGAGCGGCGGCGAAGGGGCTCGAAACTGTTTTGGTTTTGCTAAGAGGGTTTAGGAGGACCCGGAGGGGACAGGGGGCCGGAGGGAGGCCCGAGGGAGCTGATCTTGCTCCTGAGGAACAGCAGGGACGCGGGGACCGGGGCGGGGGGGCGCACTCAGTTTTGTATTTGAACTTTATAAGCCAAGTTGGCTCGAATCCGGCGCTTGAGGTTTTTGACCGCACGATTAAAATCGGGGACGCGCTCTAGCCCGTAACAGGACCCAGGACTTACTTCAAAAGCCAGGAATCGGGGGGACAAGGGTTGTTTAATGGTGAGCGAAGGGGGAATTCAATAGGGGAGGGAGATCAGCCCCAGGTCACTCTCCATGCCCCGGCCGGGTCTTCCATGGGTCCTCTTCTTACCTGCTGGCCTTTCTAACAAAGTAAGAGAAGGTAAAGTCCCAGTGATCGTCCAGCCACGCTTCGACCGAGTCCTGGTCCCGCTGCGTCCGCCTGGGGCTGGGGCCGGCCGGGTCCATGGTCGCCGTGCGCGTCTCTGCGGCTCGCTGCGGCTGGTTTCCAACCCAGCTAGGCTCCCTCCCTAGGCGGAGCGGGACGCGGCCCCGAGACCCTCTCTCTTCGCCCACTGCAGTGGGGCAGGCTGTAGCCCAAAAAGGCCGGCGCGGGGCCAACTCTCGACCGCCCCGCCCCGCCCCGCGCGCTCCTCGGCTCCCAGGTGTGGCGGGCGAGGCCGCGCAGCAGTCCCGCGCCTTCCTGGGGTTTGGCAGAGGCCGGCTCTCGCAGCCTCCGGAGTGCCCTGGCCCCGAAGCGACCGCAGGGGCGACTGGCGAGCTCTCCGGAAGCCCAGTGGCCGCGAGGACAGGGAGCCAGGCGGCCGCTGGGGTGCGCTGTGTGCTGAGGCGGGGGCTGGGGAGCGCGCAAAGGTGACAGTGGGTGTGTTCGCAGTGTCCCACTCTAGGAAGCGAAAGGTCACAAGGTGGGGCACGCATCCCAAATCCAGAAGGCGGCCGGGAGGGAAAGTTTCGCCCGAAAGTGAGAGAGACGGTGCCCCTTGGGCGCTTTTCCTCTGCCTGGAAGCACCTCGAGGGCGCCACCTCGCTCTTCCCCAGTTCGACCCCAGATCCCGGAGGACGGAGACCGACTTCCCTCGGAGCTCAGCCCAAGCGGTGGCTGCAGGCGGGGGGTGCGGAGAGGTTCCCTAGGAGGTCAGGGAATTGAAGTCTATGCCACCAAGACAGATTTGCAAGTGTAGGTGTGCAACTTCCGACACATCCACACCCGTGCTTATTGTTAGCGTTGGCAACAATAATTGTAGTTAAGTGCCGTTCTTCTTTGGTTCAGACATCTTTAACAGAAAGAGAAAAAGTCAAGCAATCATGGTTGTTTTTCGTATGCTGTTAGAAATCAAGCGCATCGCTCGCTGCTGCACAACTAAGTCAATTTGAGAGCACCAGCGCTACCGGGGTACAGTGGAGAGCGACCATTTAGCCCGATTCTCAATTAATTCATCATTTTTATTTAACTGGAATTAACATGCCCCAAAGTATCCATTAAAAGGGGCTCAGACTTCCTACCCTATATTGTTTGTCCCTATCATGCTGAGAGAGAAAAAGAGAGAATTGGTTTCTTCTTTTCCTTTGTCCTCATCCCAGTCTTCCTGTCACGAATTTGCAATTTTAATATGGCATTCTGCAATGACCTATTTCTTTGGAAAGAATTAAATCTGGAGTTGTATGTTGCACAACGCGTGAATGACACCATTAGAAGTGATATACCAAAAGTAATTTAGCTGACATACTTTTAACAAACCCCCCTCAAGATACACTTGGCAAGACATTACTCAGTACACAGAAACACATAATTAAATTGATGATATGGGAACGTTCCAATCGCTTATTTTCCTGAACTGAATAATCGTCCTTTTGTAACTTTGGTTTCTCTGAAACTTTAAAGGTGTATGCAAGTGATCACAACCAATGTAAAGCAAGTGGAGAAGTAGAGTGTGAAGTAAGGCATGAAAAACTTTTAAATGAGATGTAATTCCTAATTTATTACTGTAATAATGAATACAATGCTCAGGAGATAGAGACTTTCTCCTTATTACTATTTGTTTTCTTATGGAAATCCATTGCTCCTAACAGGAGATCAATTCATTTAAAGTGGATTTTTGGCTTAGTTGTTGTTTCCGTTGGCTGCCCTGGTTAAATAGACAGGTGTGATGATTTAAATGTTTGTGCCCCCTCCATAGTTCATGTTGAAACTTAATCCCCCAGACATCAAGTCTTTTACCACCTTGATCTTGGACTTCCCAGCATCCAAATCTATGAGAAATAAATTTCTATTGTTTATAAATCACTCAGTGTATGGCATTTTGTAAGAGCAGCACAATGGGCAAAGATAATGGGCAATGGTCAAATGTCTATTTTCTCTTCTCACCAGAAAGGATGAAATGATCATGATACAGGGCACCAAATAATCCAAACAAGGGAAATATTATAACTCCCAACTCGCTAGATATCTGAAATGCCCAGTTTGTGTTCTCTAAAATTGAAGAATGAATTCTAGGAACAACAGAGGTTAAGAGTAGGAAGAATTTATTGAGAGCAAGATTCAGTCTAAGAGAGACAGAAGAGGAGCTGGAAAGTAGGTTGCTCACCCACCCCACCTCTCAAAGGTGTTTTATTAAGCAAAGCCACTAGATGAGGTGGGTAGAAGATGGGACAAAAATACAATCAACTAATAAGATTACAAGTATCACCCCTTAGGTAATATAAATCCAATGGGAAATCATGAGGTGGGACAAAACTGTGATCAACCAATAAGATTATAACAAGTATAGTCACTTAGGTAATATTTATTAAATGAGGATCAAATGGGGAAACTAGTCAAGTAGCAAACTTGGTGGAAGGAACAAGGGCTTCCCTGGAAGGGATGGCCTAGGAAGGTTTTGGTCCCAGTCCAAGGTAATTGATACCTATTTAGAAAAATCTATCACTTTTTCATCTCTAGGGGAAGTATGTAAGTGTAGCACTTTTTCCTTTTTTATAATACTGACCTTCAGTGAATGTGTCTTGATTGTCTTTTATATTGACTTCCTCTAATTGTCTACACGATATCAATTAACTTAGTTGTCTACAATAATTTGAAATCAAGGTTTCTGAAAAATTGCCACAGTAAAACCAACACACATATTCTCCATTCTGTGAATCCCAGTTTTGAATGTTGTAAGTGGTGGGCTGGGATTACTGTGAAGGCCTTTCACCCGAAAAACACAGCAAGAGCCTGGAGAACAGGAGTGTTTCAAACTGTTCTAGGTTCTAGACACTCAGATACAATTTGTGGCAAATATGTCTTGTAACTTTAAAGTACATATTTAAAGGTAAGCATATTTTGAATTGGCCTTATGTTGGCCTTTTGTTTACCAGATCTACTTTATTGTTTTTCCCAATGTGGTCAATTACTTTTTTTCAATTTGTGTTAACTTGTTGGAGTTCATTGCTCTAAGCATTTCAAACCTTAGTTTGTAATGAGTTAAAGAATAAGTAAAGAGTAAACATAAATACATGCTGGATTTTGTCGAAGGCTTTTTCTGCATCAATTGAGATGATCATATGGTTTTTGTCCTTGGCTCTATTGATATAGTGTATTACATTTATTGATTTGCATATTGTGAACCATCCCTGCATCCCTGAGATGACTCCCACTTGGTCAGGGTATATGACCTTCTTGCTGATCTTCTGCATTCCATTTGCCAGTATCTTATTAAGGATTTTTGCATCTATGTTCATTAGTGAGATTGGCCTATAGTTTCCTTTTTCGGTTGGGTCTTTCTCTGCTTTGGAGATCAAGGTGATGCTTGCTTCCAGGAATGAATTTGGGAGTATTGCTTCCCTTTCAATTTCATTGAAGAGTTGAAACAGTAGTGGCAGTAGTTCCTCTCTGAAGGTCTTGAAGAATTCAGCAGTGAAGCCATCAGGACTAGGGTTTTTTTTAGTTGTTAAGTTTTTAATTGTGTTTTCAATTTCATTGGTCCATATTGGGTTGTTTAGAATTTTTAGGTCTTCTTCGTTCAACTTTGGTAATTCATACTTATCTAGGAATCTGGCCATTTATTCTGTGTTTTCCATCTTATTGGCGTATAGGTTCTGGAAGTAGGTATTGATGATCCTCTGGATTTCTTCTGGGTCCGTTGTAATTTCACCCTTTTCATTCCTAATTGCATGGATTTGGGCATTTTCTTTCCTTTTTTTGATAAGGTTGGCTCAAGGTTTGTCAATTTTGTTTAGAAGTAGAAATGGCAAATAAACATATGAAAAAATGTTCAACATCACTGGTCATTCGAGAGATGCAAAAGAAAACAATGCTGAGTTTCCACCTCACTCCAGAAAGAATGGCTGCTATCATGAAATCAACCAATAACAAATGCTGGTGGGGCTGTGGGGAAAGAGGAACCCTTCTCTACTGCTGGTGGGAGTGTAGACTGGTGCAACCACTATGGAAATCAGTATGAAGATGCCTCAAAGAACTAGGACTGGAAGTCCCATTTGACCCAGCTGTTCCCGTGCTGGGTATCTTTCCCAAAGAATTAAAAGAATCCTACCACAGTGATATGTGTGCACCCATGTTCATAGCAGCACAATTTGTAATAGCTAAAACTTGGAAGCAGCCCGATTGCCCATCAACTGGAGAGTGGATAAAGAAAGTGATTTTTTGTTGTTGTTGTTTTTTTATAAAATGAAGTACTACTAGCCATAAAAAATGAGAAATTAGAGACATTTATAGCTAAATGAATGCACATTGAGGCAATACTCTTAAATGAAATAAATAAGACACACATGTGTAAATACTGAATAGTTTCTCCAGTATGAGAAACTGAAAGTGTAAATAAGGACTAAAAGGTATAATAGATGATGTGAAATAGGAAGAAAAGGGGCAAAGGGGAAGGGGAAGTTGGAGGGGTAGGGGAAAGGAAAGAAGGGAATGGAATATGAGAAAATGAAAAAAAATGGAAACAAAGTCTTTGTAAATAGGGAAGGATGGAGGGGTTGAAGGGATGGCAGGCGAAGGGGGAAAAATAAGAACCAAGAGAGATTATGTAAAGGTGCAAATTTTCAATAATTAATGTCATTATAGTGTATATCTAAAATGTACCAATAAAATAAAATTTTAAAAAAAGGAATAAACATTACCAGTAAATAAGTTGAGAACATGTTACCACTGATATTTTAACAAGCAAATGTTAAATTAAGTAACAGTAGGGGCCAGGGATTCAGCTCAGTGGTGCCACCTGTCTCGCAAGCATAAGGTCCTGAGTTCAATCCCTGGTACTAAATAAATAAATAAATAAATAAATATTAGGTAACAGTACATTGGAGTCAATGTATTTCCATTGTACTGGAATAAAATCTAAACTCTCTGATATGGAGTGTAGTCGGCTTTCCATGATGGTAACAAATACCTGAGATAATCAGTTTTAAAAGACAGAGGGTTTATTTTGACTTTCAGTTTTGTAAGTTACAGTCCATGACTGATGGCATCACAACACATTATGGCAGGAACACATGGTGAAGGGGTCCATTTGCCTCGTGGCCATGTGCAAAAAAGAGAGAGGGCGAGATGAGCATCCCACAGTTTCCTTTGAGCACACACCCAGGAACCTAAACTTGAGTTTTTACCACCTTCCAGTAGCATCATGCTGTGGATCAAGCATTTTTAACGCATAGCCCTTCAGGGGACGGTTGAGAACCAAACTACTTGACATGGCTTATCAAGTTATGCATTTTTTGGTTTTTACCCACCTCTGTTGAAAGTTTTAGTCACACAGCTAGAAAAACAAACAAAACCATAGATGATCAAATTCTTTTTCAAAAAAAGAAACACAAATTATAAAAGTCATAACACTTCCCCCAGTACTATACACAACATCTTCTATTCCTTTGCCACAAAGTTACAACACATGAAGTGAAATAATAGTAAAGTATACAAAGCAACTTCATGCCCACAAATTCAATAATTTAGATGAAATGGATGAATTAATTGGGGGAGGGCACTAACGCAATCTGACACAAGATGAAATTCAGAATTTCATCGAAATAAAATTCAATAACATATTGATTTTATTCTATAAAAACTTTCCTACAAGGAAACCTTCAGGCTACTGGTGAATTCAATCAAACACTTAAGTGAAAAGTAATAAAATACCAACATTATCCCAACCCTCTCATTAAGCCAGAAAAGCTCTGATAATAAAATATGACATATATTAAATGAAACAATATTCCTTGTGATATAGATATAAAAATCTTAATACATTATTAGTAAATTGAAGCCAACATTACATAAAAATATTTTGAAGGACAATATCCAATGATGAGGTGTGATTTATCCCAAGTATATGTCATTTACATAACATTCAAAGATCATTTAATGCAATTAAGCATATGAGCAAAAATTGGCAAAGGATTATCTCAGTTGATGCAGAAAAAAAATGACAAAATTCATTATTACTCTTTCATGATTTTCTTTTCTTTCTTGGTACCAGGGATCAAACTGGGGACTTTGCACTTGTGAGACAGGCAGTGGAACCGCTGTGCTAAATCCCCAGCCTCCTTCATGATTTTTAGAAAATTTCCAGCCAACACCAATTGGAAAAATAATTTTTAATTTGATAAGGAACATCTATAAAAAAAAATCCCCCTGGAACAAGGAAACCCACTCTTACTATTTCTATTCGGTATTGTCCTAGAGCCTTAAGCAGTGCAGTACATCCAGAAACAAAAAAGAAACACAAAGCAGAAAAACTGAAAAGGGAAAGGTAAAACATTCAATGTTTGCAGACAATGAGTGTCTGTCTGTGAAGAATGCCCAAGGAATATACAAAGCAATGACAGGAATTAAGAGATGAGTGAACAATGTCACAGGATAAATGGCCATATACAAAGTCTATTGTCTATCTGTATACTGGTGCTATGGGCTGAACTGTGTCCCACTGCAACTATGAATTGAAGTCCTAATTCCTGATACTCAAAATGAAGATAAGACTTTTAAAGCGGCCCTTAAGGTCTGTGAGTAGGCCCCACTCCGATCTGACTAATGTCTTTAATGAAAAGAGGAGGAGATTTGCACCCTCTGAGATGCCACAGATGCTCTTGGACACCTATGGGGGCCCACCCTATGGAGTGAAAGCAGAAGCATGGTCTATTTACAACCCAAGCATGGAGGCCTCAGAGGGAACCAGCCCTGCTGGCACTTTGATTTTGAGCTTCTAGTCTCCAACACTGTAGGAAGATAAATTTCCGGTAGTTACACCATTTGGTCTTTGATAACTTCTTTGGAAACCCTAATAAAATAATACAAATAGCAATGGGTGATTAGAAAATAATATTTCTAATAATATAATAATTAAATACTTAGAAATAAATTTAACAAATATGTGTATACACTAAAAGTAATGAAGCATTACTAGGGGAAATTTGAGTTAGAGATCTAAATCAATGGACATATATATCGTGTTCATTGATTGGAGGACTCAATAGTATTTAATGTACTCATTGGATCAATACAATTCTAATTACAATCTCAGCAGGCATTTTCATAGGAAATGAAAATCAGATTTTAAATATTATGTGGAACTATAATGGACATAGAATAACAAAAACAATCTTGGAAAAGAATAGAACTGAAAAATTTATGCTTTCTAACTTCAAGACTTAGTACAAAGCTACAATAATGAAGATGTATGATACCTGCATAAGGCTAGTTAAATGGAAAAACAGGATACAACAAAGAACTTAGAAATACAATTTGTACAATCAACTGATTTTCAATAAAGGTGCCAAAGTTATTCATTCAAGAAAGAAAATCTTTTTTTCTAATTAGGGCTTGAGCAGATAAATCATTGAACGTGTGTTCATGAGTTAGGAATTAAACATTGACTTAAAAACTGAATGTAGTTTCTAGGAGATAACACAGGAGAATATCTTCATAATTTGGAATTATCAGTGATTTCTTAGGAAACAGAAATCAGTAACTATACAGAAATGACAACAGCATCTAGATTTCATTAGAATCTTCTTCTCTTTGACAGACAACATTAAGCAAAGGAAAAGTCAGTTCTTACCCTAGAAGAAAATATTTACAAAATGTATACCTGACAAAGACTTGTATTTAAAATATATAAATACTACCCACAAGTCAAAAATAAAGACAAACACTCTAATAGTGGGAAAACTGTTAAAAGTCTTAAGTAAACCCTTTAAGAGTAAGATATGTGAATGGCCACTAAACATAGGTAAATGTACTCAATACCACAAGGCTTTTGGAAAAGCAAATTAAATAAACAGCAGTGAGATATTGCTACCCATGCTATGGAATGGCCCAAACTAGAAAGAATGACGATACTAAATATTGTTTGATATTTCATCGGTAGCAGCCAGAACTCTCATACACTGCTGCTGGAAAGAAGTTAAACTTGTATAACCACTTTGGAAACAGATTTTACATTTTCTTATAAGGTTCAACATAAACTTACCCTTTCTCATATCAGTTCTGTCCCTAGATATTTACCCAAAAGAAAAGAAAATATATGTCCAAAATACATTTATACAAAAAATTTCAAAACAGCTTTATCCTTAATCAACAAAAGTTCTCAAATCCCAAATGTCTCAACAGGAGGATGGATGAAATTGTTTTAACATTCATTAAATGAAATATGACCAATAAAAAGGAATGAACTACTACTATATTCAAGAAACATGATGAGTATCATAAATATTATGCTGTGCATTCAAAAAGATACATAATGTATGATTCCATTTACATAAAGTTCTAGGACAGACAAATTAAACCTACAATGAAAGTAATTAGAACTGTGGTCACCTCTCCAAGGAGAATTGCCTGACATAAGCTTGAGGGACATTCTTGGGTGAAGACAGCTATGGAATGAGTACATAAGTTTTTCAAAACATATCAAGTTGTACACAAATGAAATTACTGTTTAAAGTTTACCTCAAAAAATCTATAAAAATATCGAAGTCTAGTTGGCAGGAGAATTAATAGTTCTCAAACTACTTTGTGTGTATTCTGGGTTTGTGAAACAAGGAGCAGATACACTTGTACATATAATAAGATCAAAGAGTCTCACTCTTGAGGGAGTTACATATATGCAAAGGAGGAAGACCAGAAGTGACATTGTAGTTCTGAAGTGGAACTGGAGGCTGAAATTTTTATAAACTAATTGAAAAAAAGTACGTGTCATGTAGGGAAAAGCCACACAACAAGGAAATACAGGCAGTTCCTAGAAGCTGTAGGCATCCTCCAGCTGATACCCCACCAGGAGCTCCAGCCAGCAAGAGAATGAAACCCTGACTCTTAGAACCATACAGAACAGAATTCTTCCAACAAGTTGAGTGAACTCCAAAGTGGATGTTTCCCCAGCTAAGCCTCAAATGAGACCACAATCCCAGACAATTTTATTGCAACCTTGTGAGCAACTAAAAAATAGCTTAATAATTAATGTTCTAATAATATGAAGTCTTCCAATCCCTGGACATATTATGGATATAGATAGTATATGGATATGGACAGAATATGAATATACTATGCATATGCCATGGACTAGTATATCTATACACTTATTCAGATATTTAGTTTTTTCCTAGCAATCTGTTGTAGTTTTTAGAGTAAATGTATGACATATGTACAGTTAAATTTATCTGTGTGTATATTTTAGTTCTATCATTGAGAAATACTAGAAGCAATGACATGCCAGTAGCAATGAGTACGTTTAGTACCCAGATTTGGTTTCTAAATACCACTCTTCACGAAAAGAAACCAGGAATCTTTACAGAGAAAATTCCAAGTCTGGGGAAGGGAAAGTACAAGATGTGCTTGGAAAATGTTGTTTTGCCAAAACATAAGCAAGCCTTAAAGAATGACAGAAGCAGACGAGAAAGGTGGTGGATATATACTGAAGAGGATTTCTAATGGGCAGATCTGGAACAATGTAAATATCAAAATACATAGTAGTAACAAATTATAAACAACCGACTACAATAAAAAACTGATTCTACACTGAAATAAATAAATAAATAAATAAATAAATATTATTCCTTATAGTAGAGTGCCATCTAAAAGTATAAAATGTATTGTGTCAATTAAAAAATCATTAATGACTACTAAATCTAATAGGTGAGAGTTTGATGATGAACAGGATATTTACAGTCCTAAAGTGTTCCACCACAAGTTAACTTATTAGTTACCCATGGAAAAATAAGTGCTTATGTTAGGAAGACCTTGTGGATACCAAGCTAACCAAGTGATTAATTTAATATCACTTACATTGGAATTTAAAAAGTACTATATACCTTTTAATAGAATTTACTGAGAAGTATACAGCGTCACTTCTGTGTTATTCCTGCAAAAAAATGCAAATCCTGAATCTGATAATGGGAAATCACCAAACATAGAGGCTCTCTATTAGTTATTTGTTGCTATGTGATTTTACCACTGATGTTAGTGGCGTAAAGAAAAGTACATCCGTTGTTTTCCTGATTCTGAGAATTATGAGTCCAGGCTTGGCTTAGCTGGATTCTCTGCTCAGCGGCTTGCACAACGTTGCAGACAAGATGTCAGCTAGAACTGTGTTCTTAGTCAAGGTTCAACTAGAGAAGAATCCACTTCTAAGTTCACTCAGAATTGAGCTTCTGTGACTATCGAACTGAGGGATTCTTTTTATTGCTTGGTGCTGGCTGGAGACCTTCATAGACTGGCCACTGGAGGCTGGTCTCCATTTCTAAAACCACTTGTAGTTCCTTGCTAAGTGGAGTTCCCCAAATAGCTGCTGTCTTCCTCGAAACCAGCGAAAAAGAAGGGCTACACCAAGATGGGCACTATAACCTTAGGTATAATAACATAATTATGCAACCATGTGCACATAATCACGTACAACTCATCGCCTTCACCATACATGTATTCTATTTTTTGGAAGCAACTCAAGGTCCTGCCTTTACATAAGAGGAGATGACAACAAGGTGGGGATCATGGTGGCCACTATCATTCAACAGTCCAAATAACACTGTGAAATAAGATACAATGACAGGGATATGGTATGTGTTGTGTAAATATTTGTTGGATGAATTTCAAAACAAATATGAATGTTCTCTTGGAGTACCTTGATAGTTCTCCCATGTATTGTATGTAGACATGTCAGCAATCAATCTTTTAAAAAGAGCTAGTACTTTTAGTGGTCTTAATGAGTCTTACCACACAGAACTAGAACTTTTTACACTTAGCAGTACGAGGGTCATATGAAAGAACATACTTTTCTGTTCATAGTGCCAGAGTACATATTTTAAGTTGTTACACATTAGGCTTAATATCAGCCTCATATTTTAAATTCAGCCTAATAGTTTAGATATGTGAATTAAAATTAGATCCTGATTCTCAATTTTATGGACAAAGCCAACTTATGAATAAGAACTCTTATTGTCCAGTGATTCCAGTGAGTATACAGCATTCCCTTTCCCAAATCAAACATCAGGTTTTCTACCAAAGTGTCTTGTAGCAGCCAAGAATTCAGTTTGATATACAAAGGCTGATCCATGTGAAAAGATTTTACACACAGAGGATGGTGAGCAGCTGCTCTTTATATCAACAAAGGTCACACAGAGAGGAAATAAACTGACATTGAAACAGGAGGGATTTGGATACCAGACACACTTTCCAGACAAATGGATGTAATACAGATGGACTTCTGATAAAAAGCAACTGTGGAATTTTTCTCTAGAGATTTTTACAAACAGGGTGGACAATCATCTGTTGACAATGCTTTAAGGTCCTGTCTGAGGAACAGATATACCCAAGGAGTCCTAGAGCTACCTTGCTATCCTTTAACCTGCAAATGCAGAGTGTGTTAAATGGAGGAATTATGTTGTTTGATAAATAATATTAGTCACCCAAAGAAATATAAACAAAACACCAGACACTCATAGTCAGAACAAATCTATTCCTTCCATCCACTTATCTGTTAAAGAAGAGATTCCATTCTCGAGAGAAAATATCCTAGTCAAAATGACTAAAAATAAAATAATTAGTTTAGGATGAAGTAGCAGGAAGTGAAACACTTTTAAGTCAACTGCATCAAGGTGTGACATACTTAACTAAAAACCAGTTTAAAAGTAGGTCATTTAAAATAGACTTTAAAAATTGAAGGAACAAAGATGTGTGTTTTTGAAAGAAAATCTAGAAAATCTGATCTACAGATCTTGAATTTCTAGACTAGAAAATCACTTGTCTTTTCTTTATAAGTACAAAAATTTCTTTGATGCTAAATTTCATTTTAAAAATTTCAAATGGACATGATTCACAGATGGGATTATATACCTTGCTCCTTCCCAAACATGTAAAGAAAAGTGTAATTTAATTATCACATCAGAGAAAAAGAAAAGACCTCATGATTACAAATAATTTTTATCTTTCAGAAATAGCTTTTGGATAAACTTTGAATCAATTCTTTTCAAGCAAGTTTTTACAATTTATTAAAATGAATTAAAAGTCAAAGAAGACCTCAAAATCAGGTTTATTGTAAGTTGTAAAAAAGCTTTTACTCAGCTTTGATAAATGCCTTGAAAATACTCTGTTTTTGAAATATACCAAACACTGCATGGAGATCTGGACTAAGCCAAAATGTATTCTTTATAGATAGATACTCAATTTTCTCAGCACTTTCTTACAGGAATTTAACAATATATTGAAAGGCGATCTTGAGACATTCCAATCTGGAAATTCCAGGATGAAATTTTCAGCTAAGCTTCAGAAAATGTTATCTTCAAATCATAGCACTTCCAAAAAAAGTAATTAATAAATCAAAGCAAAGAAGGAGCTACATCCACAGAACAGGCCCATTCCTTCAGTTCATTTGTTTTCAGTCTTCTCTGCTTGTGAAATCACTGAGATGCATTAATTCACTCTTCACAAGCTCTTCCACCACGACGGCAAGGCATACATCATCACTTTTATAGTATGACTAAAACCTTCATGTGAATCTGAAAAATATCTCAGTAGTTTTTATAATTCTGAAATTTATCAAAATAAGCATCTTCTCTGAAATATTTACCCAAGAAGGCCATGTATATTATAAACTGTGTTACCATTCCTGCAAACATTTTGGTCTGTTGCTTTCAGAATCTACATTCATCTTGCATCTCTTCAGGAGTGATAATAGTTTGGTTTGTTTCTTTTATGCTTTGTTTCTTTTAGATGCTAAAAATCATCCATTTATGGTCTATTGGAGGAATTAAAAAGTTTTGGTTTGGTTTGGTTTTGTACAATAAGAAATAGCTTATAATTTAATGGGGCTGATTTTTGTTCTTTGGATTGGAAATTGATATTGGTTTTCCAATTCCTAGCTATATGACCATGGACAATTTACTTAACTGCTCAATGCCTCAATTGCTCACCTAAAAACAGGAATAACAATGGTCTTCATAGACTTGCCGTAACTATTAAGTAAAATAGAATAAATATACAGTACTAGAGTACCCAACACACATTTAGAGTTCAGTAATTCTTGGGGAATAACAATATTGTAGGGACTTCAGGCCCTCTTCTTACTATAAAATTCATTTCTTCATCTATACAAATTCAAGACATCATTCAAAAGTCACTCCAAATCGAGTCTTCAAAGTCAGCTCTCTGGTGTAATTCATTTTGTACATCTGTCTCTTTCCAGTCATTCATAAGGTCCTAAAGATTGAACTTAAATTCATCAATGTTTTGCTATATCCATGTTCCACCTCTAATAATTGTCTTCAGTCTGAAAACACTTGCGTTTTCTGTGTTTGAAGAAGAGTGATCTTTCTGAAGTACAAATCATCTGTAGTCATTTCCCTCCTAAAACACATTAGTGACTCTCTACTGTCTTCTGGATATAGAACATAGTTCTCAGCAGAAATTACAAGGCTGTTTGTGATGCTTGCCTGCTATAGAAGACTCAGTCCCACATTTCCTCAAATGTAGCATGCTTTTTCTTTTCTAGAACTTTGCACATGACTGAATTTGCTCTCACCCTGGATTTCAGCTGCCATTTAAGAAGTCTGAATGCCCTGAGACTGCCCAGGAAGCCATAAGAAGCTTTGCATGCAAGAAATTGCATGGAGGGAGAGCAATACCTAGTCATCCTTGCCATCTCCAAGCTGTACTAGCCTTTCCAGGTAGATATGTGAGCGAAGACATCTACTTGAAAGACATTCCAACCCTAGCAAATGTGTTGTGCACAAGAACCAAGGAATCCAGCCAAGAGCAGAACTGAGGTCCAAAATATATGACCCTCTTGAGCTGTCCCAACCAACCATCTCTAGCTGCTTAAATCAACCAGCTAAGGCCCCAGGCATTGTGAAACAGAGACGATTCACTCATGCTATGTCTTGCCAGAATTACTGACCCATGAGCATAGTACATAATTTTGTCTTACACTAGTAAGTTTAGGGGTGGTTTTTAGTATAGCAATAAAGAACCAAACACTTGGCAACTTCTGGGCTAGGTCATCCATGGTTAGCTATGTCTTTCTGCCAAAGTTCCTCTAAGATATCGCTCTCCAGGTAACTACTTTTGTCTTCTAGGATATAGGAGGTAATGGCTCCTTGTCCTTGCCAGCTGTGCTAGCCTTTGTTATTGATTTCAATATTGTCCCGTCTATGATCTGGATGTACTAGAAGTTTGGTGCCTGCTATAGTGATATCGAGGTGGTGGATGTTTGAAGAGGTAGAGTCTAGTGAAAGGTAACGAGGTAAGCCCTTACAAGCGTATTATTACTCTTTTGAAATGTAGGTTATGTCTTGGGGGACTGAATTAGTTCCCAAGAAAGCAGATTGATATAAAGGAGTAAGCCTGGCCCCTCCCTGCTCTTCTGCTTCCTGACTCACTATGTAATGGCACCTAGCATGGAATGATGCAGGCAGAGGGTCCTCACCAGAGGAAGAACAGGTGCAGTTATTCAGTCTTGGGCTTTCATCCACCAAAAACCATGAGCTATAGAAGTCTCTTCTCTTACAAAGAACCCCACTTCAGGTGTTATGTAAAAGCACTGCAAACTTGATCACGACAGTCCCCTGTTTAAACTTTCCTGGAGCAGCCAGATTGATGTGAAATGTTACCCACTAGGATGCCGGCTGATTTAATGGCTCTCACATACATTTCTCAAAATATATGACGGAGTTGAGAAGAATTCAATAATCTACAAAGGTGATTCAAAATTATGCTTCAAAAGTCACCCTAGCAAAACTGTTGATATACTTATTGCAAGTATTTATATCTAGCAGTTAATGTGTTATCCTAAATGAGATACTTCAGAGGAGATTGGATTTTTAAGGCCAACCATAATGTTTCTGGATTCAGTGAGTCGAAAAAATTCTTTTGTTTGTGAGGAAAATCATCACTCTGTGACCCATCGCATGTGTCCTGTATTATTTTATTCAGCAGTTAAGTCTCATTTGTTGTATTCCAGGCCCCCTTCTAAGACCTTTACAAATAACACCTCACTGAGTCCTCCTCAATGAGTTTTTTACAAATAATACCTCTTTGCCATTTTATAGATGCAGAAACAAGCATGTAGAGATTACATAATTACCCCAAGTTCTCACTGCTTGTGCATGACGGGGTTAGTACTTAACAGCCAGCCACACAGTTCAGAAGCAGAGTCTGCACACGCTGTCATTTTCTGTTCTGTTAAATCCTACCAGGAGAGATATGGAGAACAGGAGAACTGAATCACCCTGGTCTGCTGTGAGATTAGGTTCAGTACATCCTCTCCTCACAGGTATCAGAGCATTGGGGAGAGAAAGAGATCGAGAGATCCTCAGATGACAGACACTAGACAGGACAAGTATAGTAGTTTCTGCCACTGTGTAACAAATGACCTTAAAGTTTAGTGGCTCTAGTAAGTTTTTATCTTTCACAGTTTTTCTGAATCAGGAATTCAGATAGAGTACACCAGTGTCTCTAACCCAATATATCTGGGGTGTAGGTGACAGACTTGAAGGCTGGGGGTTGGAATCACATGAAGACCCATTCACCTTGATGTGGTCCTAGCTGGTCTCCCGTTAGGAATGCCCTTCTCTCCTCCTTTATCTAATTTCAGGGTGCTTTGAGAAATGCTACCCACAAATTGACACATAGTTTCATGTATGGGAGTTACTAGTTTGGAGAACCTGTCTTGAATGACTATTTAAGTGTGAAGTCGGATTTATGAAAAAAATAGAGGCTAAATTCAAATTGGGTAAAGATTATTTATAAAAGTTGGGAAGAGTTTAAAGAAACCAAAAAAAAAAGCGATTATGCAGAATCCCAGGAACAGCAACAGCAGAGAGTCTGCCTCTCCTGGAACTGCGGGAGCAAAGGAAGGGAAAATTTTCCTGAGCTATTTGTTAGTAGGTATTTGTGGAGAGTAGCTGATAAGAGCTGTGGCCTTACAGATGAAATGCAAATAACCAGGGATGACCCAAAAGAATAGAAGAGAAGGAAGAAACACACTTATTTTATTTTATTTTATTATTTATTTATTTATTTTTGGTACAGGGGATTGAACTCGGGACCTTGCGAGGCGGGCAGTGGAACCACTGAGCTAAATTCCTCCCCCCACCCTTATTTTATTGTCCTCGGATTTTCTACTTTACTAACCCAACTGAATGCCATAAGTCCAGAACATACAGATCTGCCTCCCAGAATCACAGAGGAGGGAAGACAACAGGCCTGGGTAGGTAAGCAGACAGTATCTCTGCCACACATATTACTGGGAGCTTGGAAGAGAGGGTAAGAAGTGAATGTTCTTTAAGAAATCAGCAATTGTACCTTTAGAGTTTTAGGTGAATGCTACTATAATTTGTCATAGCAAGATTAATAGACTCAATATTATGTTAAATCAGATAAAATTACTATTATTGTAAGTAAAATATTAAACAAATGTTGGCAATTTCATCTAGCTCAACTTATTATTCTGCATACTTTCCAATAAAGTTATTAATCCATAAACTGCCCATATTGATGCCTAAAAATGTAACTCCCTTGTTTTATTGTTTGGCATTTTCAAAACTAGAATTGCCTAAAATATTTAAATGGAACAAATATCTTAAATTTCATTGTTGTCTAGGGATGAACTAAGATAATATAAATTCATATATATTAATTAGCTTTAATCACTCCACAATTATGGGTATTTCAAAACATTGTGCTGTACATGAAAAATATATTTAATTTCTACTTGTTACTTAAAACAAATTTATAAGAATAAAAATAGTCATCAATACTTTTAAAGTGGCATGTTGCTTGGTACAGCTTATGTCAGACTGTCCTTTGGTGTTCACCTGAAATGGTTTGACCTAGTTAATTTGGAGTTTGTCTCCAAAGGTGGACAACTTTGAAAACAGAGAATGGTGACAGTCTGATTGCTAGTTTTCATGGAGGTCGGGAAATAAATAAGAGAGGTTCAGTGTCATGGAAAGGGCAACTTTTCCATTTTATGTTTAAATTGTGCCTTTGGCCATATTTCCCTCTAATAATGTATTAGTAACTTATTGGATAAAGAAACACTGAGATTTTGATGTATTTTCTTACTCTACCATGCAACCCAGAAGGTGTAAGTCAGGATATTGGTTAATGTGTATTTTAAAGGGAATCCTCACTGCATTTAAACATTCTGACTCCTTCAACCACTATGCATATGGTGTAAACAGAAGTTGATCTTTGTTATCTAAAGAATTAAGCGACATGGTGACAGTATAGAGGGCCCAGAAAAATGTCTACATCTTAATCCCCAAGCTCTGTGGTAAAAGTAGTTTTGCAAATGTGATTCAGTGAAACATTTTGAGACATAGGGATTATCCTGTATTAGCCTAGTGGTTCCAATGTATCACAAGGGTAATTAAAGAAATATGTAGAAGGGCTAAAACTAGAAGAAGATGAGGTCCTGATAACAAGAGAAGTTGAATGTAAATGTAAATGCATGCAGATTAGGACATGCTGTACCCATTAGATAGGGCAATGTGCCTAGAAATACCAGGAATCCCTGGAAGTAGGAAGACGCAAGGTTTGGAATCTTCTTCAAAAGGAACCAGCTGTACAACACAATGATTTTAGTCCTCTAAGACTCAACTGGAAACTCTGACTTGCAGAATTGTAAAAGAATACATACAAGTTGTGCTAAGTCAATAAATGCTGTAATTTCTTACAGCAGCCGTATGAAATTACAGAAAGTATTTTCCCTGGTTATACGAACATAGGGTGAGAAGGTAGTGATGATTCAGAATACAGTCCTTTTGACACTCCATACTGTCTTTTTGAAAACCCTGACATGGAATTTGAATGAAGACCTCAGAACCCTCAGGAGATTTGGACTAAGACATGTGCCCAGAAATTGGAACTTAAAGGGATCTGTAAGAGAAAGCTGGGGTAACTGGCCAGGACATACAGAAGGGCAATGGGATGCTGGGAGCAAAGTTTGTTTGGGAAAGGAGATGGTGACACATGAAGTAGGCACAATAGAAGATTCTGAGAATTCTGTGAAGTAGGGCTGGGTGATCTGGCAGGGCTTGTAATTTAGGTTAGAATTCCCGCAGTGCCCAGCCACCCAGACAAGCTATCATGCTTTTAGGGAGTAATGACTGAGTAAGACATTATGAATAAAATCACTTTCTCTAGGAATCCAAGTGAGAGACATCCCTGAAGCCAGCGCAAGGCCTTCGACAAGTGCAGGCAAGGGTTAACAAGGAGCTGAGAAATTGTTAAAATCAAGTTTCAATAGTGACATTGTGTGACAATGAGAACCAGTAGTGACAACAGCTGGACTAGATTTTAGTCCCCTCTCCTCTTGGTCTCCAGGCGAGGATTGTCCAATATGAGAGTGAGTAAAAGCTGTAAGTTCTCTGTAAATGAGTGAAGGGGATGAAGATAGGGTGGTGTTTAAGAGGAGATGCTGGGCTATCTAGTGACAAGATCTGTTTACACTGATTAATTAGTAAAATAATAGATATGAATAATTATTCTCTGGGCTTTGCGAGTAGATCATATTAGCTACATATGGGGTGTGTGTGTGTGTGTGTGTGTGTGTGTGTTGGAAGTTTTTTAAAAAGGACCTTTAGGCTACCCCTTGTAAAATGGATCCACCTCTTGTGTAAGAACAGAGATTGGCTTTTGGAATCCTAGAGACATTTCTTGGTAATGTTGTTTTTTGCATTTGCTATTATAAAAAATAAATCTTGTTAAAAGTCCAAAATATATAGTCAGATAGCCGATCTGTTGGTCACAATTTGTTCATATATAGTAACGGTATTGTCATTAACTGATCTAGTAGTAATTATTTTCCAGTACATTCTTGAATTTATGGTTTATGTTAAACACTATTACTTAATAGTAGTGAAATAACTATAATATTTAAAGTAGTGTTTAATGAGTATCACCACATATAAAGTGGTACATTTAAATATTATTTTCTGGCCGGGGATATAGCTCAGTGGCACTGTGCCTGCTTTGCAAGCACAAGGTACTGAGTTCAATCCTCAATACCAAAAAAACCCCCAAATAAACAAAAAAATAAATATTATTATTTTCCATGTTTGATACAAAAATCCAGATTACTTAAGCTACACCATCACCTCTGAAGGTAGAAACAATATCTTAAAATTTTATTTAATAGAAATATAATCACTAACTATAAAGAAGATCTAATTGCAGTAGAAATCAATGGAAACATAAAGTCATAATAAAATCATATTCATTAATAACTCAGTGTTAAATTTGGAAATAAAGTATCTCCTAAAACCCTTTTGAAATCTTTATCACTTTGCCTGTTTAATTCCCTTTTAAATATCTAGTAAATGTGTGGCTCAATTCAGATACATTTATTCCTTGTGTTATTTTTTCTAGAAAAGCTAAAAGATGTGGGTTTATCAAATTGCTTTGGCTACTTTAAGAGCCAAATAGAAGATGTTCCAGAAGGGGAAGCAAGTTATGTATGGGAGAATAGCTCAGCTACTCATAGGATCCAGAAAAGCCCTTGATGCTTCTTCAAGCCTTATTCATCCGTTGGTGTATCCATTGACAAGGAATTTTGAATGCTTCCCATGCAAAATAAATTGTAATTATTTAAAAGTGATGTGTGGAAATATAATGACTAAGAAGGCAGCTATTAGTCCATTTATTTTCCATTCCTTTTGTAAGGAAATGTATCCTTCTGAGCTTGTTTCATTTGGATATGTACTTGTAAAGTAAATATTGTTGTGGTGGCTTCCTGTTTAATGTCAGGCTAGTCAACTGACTGCAGAAATCCAGTTGTGTTAAAAGTTCCTTCAGATGGATTTTAATGTAAATGTTTTCAATAATTTGCTATTTTACCCACTACCTCCTACATTCAAATTTTTATAGCATTTTGACTTTCCATTTTCTAGGAGACTGGAACTACTTTATATTACAATAATAATATTATTTTTAAGTAATGATACTATGTCCCATATAAGTCAGCATTTAACATATGACATATTCATTTTTGGATAGAGATTAAATTAGCTATTCTAGTTTCCTGCTGTTGGAAGGTTACTTTTCCTGCCTTATCTTCAAAATTAAGTTTCACCAAATCTATCATCCTTCCTACATCTCGACCCTGCCTGTCCCACAGTTCCAGCAGTGAGCATGGCTGCCACTCCTCTGCTTTGTTCTAAGTCCTCTTCCTCTCTAACTGCTGTCAGTCAATTGCAGTGAGGCTCTTCTGGCAACTTCTTTCCTGCATCATCATTCTCCATGCACTAATGCATCCCCAAGCATAAACAACATGCTGTAATAGTTTCCATCTTCCATATATTATAAGAACAGAGGGAGTCCTCTGCTGATTACACTCCCACCCCAGCTCTGCCCATCTCTCTGCTCCCCGGAAACTAACAAAACAATCTCTTGAACAATTGTGCTTTTTTTCTATTTCCTTTACACACGCGCACGCGCGCACACACACACACACACCTCAGTAAGGTCACAATGACCTCCACTTTACCATATCCAGTATAAAACACTCAGTCCTCATCTAACTTGACAGCAGCAGTGTTTAGGACAGCCAGTCATCCCTTTGCCCTTTGCTTTACCTATCTTTCAAAACACTGCACTGGTCTGCATTTAGCCCTGTTTCCTGGGCTGCCTTGTCTTTCCTGATGGCTGCATTTGGCTCCTCTTCCTGAAGAGCACTCTGACATCTTTAGTTCCCTTCTCTAGTCACCCTTATTATCTTGGCCATCTCATCTCTGAGCTAAAAAATCCCCAAATCATATCCGCAGGAAATGTTGAGCAGGACTCATTTTTATTTCTCACTGGGACACATAAAGAATGAGAAAGGAAATGTTTAGTACCTTGCTTTCTTATTCTTATTCCATATTCACCCCCTCATTCTGTCTGCTCTCTTTAGGACCAAATAGTATGTTTACTTGTTCATTCATTTGACAAATACATATTGAGCAATATAAGCAAGCTCTATGCTATCTGTCCATAAAACAGGTTCTTGGTGGTTTCTGGTCCTTGGCTTTGTTTGTCCTGTGTCTTTTTTCAGGGCACACAGGCATGCGAGTGTGCGGGCGTGGGGGGTTAGGGGGTGGGGTAATTCATTCCCAATATGTTATAATGACCCTGCAAATTCATATTTCTAATTCAAAGCTTCTCCTTCTGCTGCAGTTTAAAACTCTACCTTCGAGATTGCTATACCTGGAAGAGATATTCAGATTCAACATTACAATTTAAACAGTATTTTGTTAGAAAAATGAACAACTCAAACAGAACTTGATATTCTTCTTGCCCATCAGAGATGAGTTATTCTTTGTTCCTCCTGTTCCCTCAGTTCACAGTGCCTTTCTAGGTGTCTCTGTGAGTAGTCATCCTAACTCTATTTCTTCTAGTTGCACGTCATCATTTTCTTGCCTCAATCATGTATTCTCTAAGGATCCCTGATCTTGGAGTCCTTCCATTCTTGCTCCACATTTCTGTCAGCATGATCCACCTAAATTGAAATCTGAATGCTTCATTTCCTTGAATATAATCTTTGAAGATTTTCCACCTCCCATAGAATAGAGCTCACTTTTCTTTCACATAAGATCGCAAGCCTTACCAGCTCTTCTGCAAAGCTCTAACTTGTGGGTCTGCAGAATGACTTGCAGTCCTGTGAAGCTGATCTGCTCTCGCAGACCTCCTAGCCTTTTCTTTTTTCCTTAAATTTTTTATACAATACATATATATTTTATACAATACATATATATTTCCCATTGGGAACTTGTACCTTCACATGATATATCTTCTTATTTTTTCCCCATTCCCTGACCTCCCTTCACACCCCCACCCTTCCCTATTTACAAAGACTTTCGTTTCATTTTTTCCATTTCTCTTCATTTTTCCTTTCCCTTCTCTCCTTTCTCCCACCCCTCGCACTTCCCCTACCTCTTTGGACCACTTCTTCCTATTTCACATTATCAATTATTCATTCTAATCATTGGTACATTTTAGGTATACAATATAGTGACATTTATCATTGGAAATTTGCACCTTTACATAATCTCTCGGTTCTTATTTTTTCCCCTTCCCCTGCCCTCCCTTCAACCCCTCAATGCCTCCCTATTTACAAAGGTATTGTTTCCTTTTTTTGATTTTCTCATATTAATTCCATTCCCTTCTTTCCTTTCCCTTACCCCTTCTACTTCCCCTCCCCCTTTGCCCCTTTTCTTCCTTTTTCACACTATCCATTATACCTTTTAGTCCTCATTTACACTTTCAGTTTCTCACACTAGAGAAACTATTCGGTATTTACACGTGTGTCCTGTTTATTTCACTTAAGAGTATCATCTCAATGTGCATCCATGTAGCAATAAATGACTCTAATTTCTCATTTTTGATGGCTGAGTAGTACTCCATTTTATAAAAAAAACCACATTTTCTTGATCTAGTCTTGAGCTGATGGGCATTTGGGCTGTTTCCAAGTTTTAGCTATTACAAACTGTGCTGCTATGAACATGGGTGCACATATATCACTGTGGTATGATTCTTTTAATTCTTTGGGGAAGATCCCCAGCAAGGGAATAGTGGAGTTAAATGGGACTTCCAGTCCTAGTTCTTTGAGGTATCTCCATACTGATTTCCATAGTGGTTGCACCAGTCTACACTCCCACCAGCAGTGGACCAGGGTTCCTCTTTCCCCACAGCCCTGCCAGTATTTGTTAGTGGTTGATTTCATGATAGCAGCCATTCTTTCTGGAATGAGGTGGAAACTCAGCATTGTTTTCTTTTGCATCTCTCGAATGACCAGTGATGTTGAACACTTTTTCATATGTTTATTTGCTATTTCTACTTCTTTGTCTGAGAAATGTCTGTTCATTTCAGATGCCTATTTTCAGATTGGGTCTTTAAATTTGGGAGGTCTGATCTTTTTAAGTTCGTTATAGATTCGAGATAGTAGGTGTTTGTCTGAGGAGCAGCAGGTGAAGATTTTCTCCCACACTGTGGGTTGTCAGATCTCCTAGTCTTTACATGTGTTTCCACAACTTGAAATTCTTGGCCTTCACTCTGCATGTCTTGTGAATATGCTTTTTCCATCATGACTTGGATGAAATTATACTCTCTTTAAAGCCCCCTAATCCCCGATGATACCAACCAAAAATACATCTTCTCTGTGTTACAACATTTTCATAGCTCCTAATGTATTTCTGCACATTTCATGTAGTGTCATCATTTGTCTGTACATCTGCCTACCCCACTGGAAACAGAAATCTGTGCAACAATAACTTCACAACTTTAGTCTTTTTATTTTTATTTCATCTTTTTAAGAACAGGGAATGTCTGATGTGTACTATCCCTTTAATGGATATTTTAGAAACTAAAAGTTTAGGTTATAAGACAACATTTTTTAAATACATAACATCTGTTTTCCTAATGTTAATTACTCACTTTTCATTTATTCAACTTATTTCTAAAATTGAAATATTATTCACATATCATAAAATTCACCTTTTAAAATAAAGAATTCAGTAGTTTTCAGAACACAGACAAAGTTGAGCAACCATCATCAACTCCAGAAGAGGTTTATTACCTTCAAAAAAAATCTGATCCCATTAGCAGGCACTCCCCATATCAACCCATGCCAACAAATTTACTTTCTGTCTTTATAGTTTTGCCTGTTCCATTAATGAATATAAATGTGGACTTTTCTGCCTGATTTCTTTCATGTAATATAATGTTTCAAGTTTCATCCATATTATAACATGTACAATTCCCCTTTATGACTAAAGAATATTCCATCACAGATATTACATGTCTTTCTTTTCTATTCTTCAATATATAGGCATTGAGATTATTTGAGCATTATGAATATTGTTCCCATGAATACTCATGCACAAGTTTATGTGCAGACATATATATGTCTTCAACTTCTTAGTTATATGCTTAGGAGTAAAATTGCTGGGTCATGTGATAAAGTAACTGTACTATTTTGCATTCTTATAAGGAGTATATGAGGGTTCCAATTTGTCTACATTTTCATCCACATTTTTTGTTGTTTATCTTATACCTCTTTTAGTGAGTGTGAAGTACTATCTTATCATGTCTGTATAGAATATGAAATCATATTCAGAAAATGGACAGACATCCCCTGCTCCTGGGTAGGAAGGTTTAATATAGTGAAAATGGCCATATTCCAAAACTGCTATAGAGATTTAATGCAATTCCAATTGAGATCCCAGCAGCATACTTCATAGACCTTGAGAAAACAATCCAAAAATTCATTTGGAGCAAGAAGAGACCCAGAATAGCAAAAGCAATTCTAGGGAACAGAGACATGGCAGGGGGGTATCACAATCCCCAACCTGCAACTCTACTGCAAAGCTACTGTGATAAAAACAGCAAGGTACTGGCAAAGAAACAGACTTGAGGACCAGTGGAACAGATTAGAAGATGCACAAACAATGCCAGACACACTCAGCCTTCTCATCTTTGGCAAAGGAGCCAAACATCCTCACTGGAGGAAAGATAGCCTCTTTATGAAATGGTGCTGGAAAAATTGGGCTTCAACTTGCCAAAGATTAAAACTAGACCTATATCTCTCACCATGCACTAAACTAAAATCAAAATGGATTAAAGATCTCAATATTAAAATAGAAACTCTGAACCAGTTGGAACAGAAGTTAGGTAGAACCCTTGAAGACATCGGTGTAGGAAAAGATTTTATGAACAAAACCTCAGTTGCCCGTGAACTAACACAAACAATCAACAAATGGGATCTCTTCTTATTAAAAAGCTTCTGCACAGCAAGAGAAAGCACCAGCAGTGTGAAGAGACAACCCACAATGTGGGAAAAAATCTTCACCTGCTCTTCCTCAGACAAAGGTCTACTATCTCAAATCTATAAAGAACTTAAGAAGATCAGACCTCCCAAATTTAAAGACCCCATCGAAAAATGGGCATCTGAAATGAACAGACATTTCTCAGACAAAGCAGTAGAAATAGCAAATAAATACATGAAAAAATGTTCAACATCACTGGTCATTCGAGAGATGCAAATGAAAACAATGCTGAGATTCCACTTCACTCCAGAAAGAATGGCTGCTATCATGAAATCAACCAATAACAAATGCTGGCAGGGCTGTGGGGAAAGAGGAACCCTGGTCCACTGCTGGTGGGAGTGTAGACTGGTGCAAGCACTGTGGAAATCAGTATGGAGATACCTCAAAGAAGTAGGACTGGAAATCCTATTTGACCCTGCTATTCCACTGCTGGGGATCTTCCCCAAAGAATTAAAAGAATCATACCACAGTGATATATGTGCACCCATGTTCATAGCAGCACAATTTGTAATAGCTAAAACTTGGAAACAGAACAAATGCCCATCAACTGGAGACTGGATAAAGAAAATGTGGTTTTTTAAATAAAATGGAGTACTACTCAGCCATCAAAAATGAGAAATTAGAGATATTTATAGCTAAATGGATGCACATTGAGGCGATACTTTTAAGTGAAATAAATAGACCACACATGTGTACATACCGAATAGTTTCTCTGGTGTGAGAAACTGAAAGTGTAAATAAGAACTAAATGTATAATAGGTAATGTGAAATAGGAAGAAAAGGGGCAAAGGGGAAGGAAGTGGGAGGGCTAGGGGAAAGGATAGAAGGGAATGGGATTAATATGAGAAAATGGAAAAATAGGAACAAAATCTTTGTAAATAGGGAGGAATGGAGGGGTTGAAGGGAGGGCTGGGCAAGAGTGAAAACTAAGAACCAAGAGAGACTATGTAAAGGTGCAAATTTCCAATGATGAAATGTCATTATATTGTATACCTAAAATGTACCAATGATTAGAATGAATAATCTATAATATAAAATAGGAAGAAAAGGTCCAAAGGGGTAGGGGTAGTGGGAGGGGCAGGGGAAAGGAAAGAAGGGAAAGGAAAAAATGATGAGAAATGGAAAAAAATGAAAATAAAGTCTTTGTAAATAGGGAAGGGTGGAGGGTGTGAAGGGAGGGCTAGGAATGGGGAAAAAATAAGAACCAAGATGCATTATATAAAGGTACAATTCCCAATGAGAAATGTACTTGTGTTGTATACCTACAATATACCAATAAAAGAATTTAATGCAAAAAAAAGAATATGATATCATCCTTTCATAAAAGGGCTATAGAGACTTCTATTTTAGCTCAAATCAGTAAACAAATGTAACATTTTATACTGAGCTGAAATAAAAAGGAGTCAAACATCTGAAAAGACAGAAATACCCATATTCTTATCTAAATATTCTTAATGTTTCATAGGCTTTATCATATTTTAAGTTATTTCTTATTCTTCTAAAGATTCTGTACTATATTCTTCTTTTTTTTGGCAATATAAGGCCCTCAGGTGCAAACTTTTTAATTAAAATTTGACTTACTTTAATTTTGAGGGAAAAATACAATCTAGCTCCCATCTTCCTTTCTGGCCTATTCATGTTACCTGACATTGTAGGAGTAAGGATAGGAATAACACATTTAATCTGTAGTCCCTTGGGACTCTGTAGACCTTTTTTCTTGTATTCTTAACCAGTTTTTCCCTATAAGTAGTTCTTACCCTGTTTTGTCCAGACTTAACCCATTTAACTTAATCTTTTTTGAAAAATTAGTAAACTATAAATTCTTTTCTTCTGCTCACCACAGTTTTTGGTATTTGCAGTACATTTTAGAATTTGGATAGTTTTACTTGAACCTGACCTTTGTTTTAGCAGCTGCTTGTACCTTTATGCACACATTCCTTGGTTGAGTCATATAAATGAGGTGTCTATGATTGTGGTCAGCATTCCAGTCTTCAGAGGAGGAGAGAATTATTACAGTTTACACACAAAAAATTACAAGAATGATTTGCCCAGATGGATTCCCCAAGCTGATAAGATATGGCCAGATGGTGTGAGCCATTTTCTGCAGTGTTAGAGCTTTTGAGAGATGTCTGTTGTCATATCCACATATATCCTGATGGAATGGTTGCTTGTTTTTTTCCTTGCATATGCAAATATTCATCCAAAGACCTTGTATTCATATACTTTAAGCATTTCTCAACTTGTCTGTAGGCTTTTTGCTTAGTCGTTAAATGAATGTTTCTTTCTTTTATTCATTCACTGTTTATTCATCCTGGAGCCATAGTGGTTTGCCTATAATTTTCATTTTTATTAACATTTAAACACTACCTTCTCAAAGCTCTTTGACCTTTCTTCAAACCAGCATGTGTTTATACATTTGTGTATAATCTAATCCATCAATTTTAGATGACCTTACTTTAGATAGTCTAGTTTAAATATTACAACTTTGAAATTGAAAACGTAATTAAAAACTTACCAGGCCAGGGATTTAGCTTAGTGGTTCTGCCACATGCCTCACAAGTTCAAGGTCCTGAGTTTGATCCCCAGTACCAAAAAAAAAAAAAAAAACCCTACCAACTAAGAAAAGCCCAGGTCCTGATGGCTTCACTGCTGAATTCTACAAAACATGTAGAGAGGAAGTACTGCCACTACTGTTTAAACTCTTCAGTGAAATTGAAAGGGAAGCAATACTCCCGAATTCATTCCTGGAAGCAAGCATCACCTTGATCCCCAAAGCAGAAAAAGTCCCAACTGAAAAAGAGAACTATAGGCCAATCTCACTAATGAACATAGATGCAAAAATCCTTAATAGGATACCGGCAAACAGAATGCAGAAGATCATCAAGAAGATCATACACCCTGACCAAGTGGGATTCATCCCAGGGATGCAGGGATGGTTTAACATATGCAAATCAATTAATGTAATACATTATATCAATACAGCCAAGGACAAAAACCATATGATTATCTCCATAGATGCAGAAAAAGCATTTGACAAAATCCAACACTCTTTTATGATAAAAACCCTACAAAAAATAGGAATAGATGGTCTGTACCTCAATCTGATAACAGCTATCTATGAAAAGCCAACAGCCAATATCATACTAAATGGTCAAAAACTGAAATCTTTCATACTAAAATCAGGAGCAAGACAAGGATGTCCACTATCACCACTCTTGTTCAGTATAGTTTTGGAAACATTAGCCATGGCAATTAGACAAGAGAAAGAAATAAAAGGAATAAAGATAGGAAATGAAGAAGTCAAATTGTCATTATTTGCAGATGACATGATACTCTATATAGAAGACCCCAAGTACTCCCCAAAAGTCTTCTAGACTTAATAATCAAATTCAGTCAAGTAGCTGGTTACAAGGTCAACACACAAAAATCAATAGCTTTCCTCTACATGAATGACAGACTCACTGAGAGAGAAACAGGGCAAATAATTCCTTTCACAATAGCATCCAAAAACCTGAAATATCTAGGAACCAACCTAATGAAAGAAATCAAAGACCTCTTCTCTGAAAACTATGGCACACTGAAAAGAGAGATTGGAGATGATATCAGAAAATGGACAGACATCCCCTGCTCCTGGGTAGGAAGGACTAATAGAGTGAAAATGGCCATACTTCCAAAACTGCTATAGAGATTTAATACAATTGCAATTGAGATCCCAGCAGCATACTTCATGGACCTTGAGAAAGCAATCCAAAAATTCATTTGGAACAAGAAGAGACCCAGAATAGCAAAAGCAATTCTAGGTAATAGAGACATGGCAGGGGGTATCACAATCCCCAACCTGCAACTCTACTACAAAGCTACAGTGATAAAAACAGCATGGTACTGGCAAAGAAACAGACCTGAGGACCACTGGAACATATTAGAACATGCAGAAACTACGCCAGACACACTCAGTCATCTCTTCTTTGATAAAGGAGTCAAACACCCTCACTGGAGGAAAGATAGCCTCTTTATGAAATGGTGCTGGAAAAATTGTGCTTCAACTTGCCAAAGATTAAAACTAGACCTATATCTCTCACCATGTACTCAACTAAAATCAAAATGGATTAAAGATCTAAATATTAAAATAGAAACTCTGAACCAGTTGGAACAGAGGTTAGGTAGAACTCTTGAAGACAATGGTGTAGGAAAAGATTTTATGAACAAAACCTCAGTTGCCCATGAACTAGCACAAACAATCAACAAGTGGGATCTCTTCTTATTAAAAGGCTTCTGCACAGCAAGAGAAACCACCAGCAGTGTGAAGAGACAACCCACAATGTGGGAAAAAATGTTTCCCAGCTGTTCCTCAGACAAAGGTTTACTGTTTAGAATATACAAAGAACTTAAAAATATCAGACCACCCAAATTTAAAGACCCAATCTAAAAATGGGCATCTGAAATGAACCCACATTTCTCAGACAAAGAAGTAGAAATAGCAAATAAACATACGAAAAAATGTTCAAAGTCTCTGGTCATTTGAGAGATGCAAATGAAAAGAACACTGAGATTCCACCTCACCCCAGAAAGAATGGCTGCTATCATGAAATCAACCAATAAGAAATGCTGGCAGGGCTCTGGGGAAAAAGGAACCCTTCTCCACTGTTGTTGGGAGTGTAAAATGGTGCAAGCACTGTGGAAATCAGTATGGAGATACCACAAAGAACTAGAATTAGAGGTCACTTTTGAACTAGCTATTCCTCTGCTGGGTATCTTCCCAGAAGAATTAAAAGAATCATACCACAGCAATATAAGTGTACCCATGTCCATGGCAGCATAGTTTTTAATAGCTAATTCTTGGAAACAGTCCAGTTGCACATCAACTAGAGACTGGATAAAGAAAATATGGTTTTTTAAAATAAAATGGAGTACTACTCATCCATAAGGAATGTGAAGCTAGAGACATTTATAGCTAAATGGATGCACATTGAGGCCATACTCTTAAGTAAAATAAATAGGTCACACATGTGTAAGTACTGAATAGTTTCTCTAGTGTAGAAACTGAAGGTTTAAATAAGGATCAAAATGTATAACAGATAATGTGAAATTGGAAGAAAAGGTCCGAAGTGGAAGGGGAAAATTGGAGGGGTAAGAGAAGGGAAAGAAGGAAGAGGAAAAAATAGGAGAAAAGGAAAAAATGGAAATAAATTATTTATAAATAAGGAGGGGTACAGAGATTGAAGGGAGGGTGGGAGGATGGGGAAAAATAAGAACCAAGATATATCATGTAAAGGTACAAATTCCCAATGATAAATGTCATCATACTGTATACCTAAAATGTACCAATAAACTTAATGAATAAAAAAAAAGAAACCTTTGGCAGTTGCACTGGCATAGATGCTAGCAGGAAGTGAGAGTGATGTTTGTCAGAGTGGCTTAATTTGTTGATGATTGTTTCATGTTATAGTAACCTTCACTTTCATCTTATCCACTGTAGCACAGTGAATAAATACAGTACTAATATAAGTTATCCCTAATTCACCTTATTATACTTTGAGAAAATAACAAACACATAGCACAAGACACTTAACTTACACACTTAGCACAGTACCTAGAATGTATTCCTGAGGCCAAAGATAGTTGGGATAGTTATTATTTTTAAGATTTTACGTATCTTCTCTAAGGAAGGCAGTTACCCAAAAACAAGTCTTTGGTGTACCTACTTAAGAGAATGGAGCTAACCATCCAGCAATTTACAAATTTTTAGGTTTAACTGAATCACCCATTTTATTTATTTGACTCCCCAGAGTTTACTACCACGGATCAACTGACAAAAGATATTATTTAGAAATTCTGTAGCTCAATTATTCATGTTGCTTTTCTCAAAGGGAATGGGCTAGACAGTATGGTAAAATGATTTAGGATTCTAAGTCAGCAGTTGAGAAAGAGAATGATTATGAGCTAAATCAATAGCTGTGAATGAAAAATCAAGATGTGATTGATGTCAACTGTAAGTTCTTTTAGCAACATTGTCTCTTTCTTTCCTTACAGAACAATCTTTTTTGAGCAATGATGGAAATCAGAAGTAAAATTAATCATTTTGATTTTTAATCATCATGATTTTATTAAATGCTGTGGCAAAGACCACCACACACAAAAAGGGTAATGATTAAAAAGATAAATAACCAAAGACCGAGAGCATTCAGGGCTCAGACATGTATTTGCAGACAAAATGACCTTGATAACAAATCAATTAAAATTTAGGTGATTATTTCATTAGTTTGACTACTCTTGGTGTCTTTATTCTAAATCGTAACTTTATTTTAAAGAAACAAGTTATCTGATTAGTAGATATTTTAATTATTTGGTCCATTGCTTCTCAAAACTTATGTGCATAAGAATTATCTGGAAATTTTGCTAAAATGGAGATTTTTGACTCAGTAGGTCTGAGAAGAGTTTAGGAGGCTGGGTTTCTATACAAGCTTCCTTGAAAATGTGGATAATACTGGCCCCAGGCCAAGGCCAGCACTCTGAGGACCCTGAGAATAAAGTATTCCAGGGAATGTCAGGCTTTTTGATGAGTAAAGGGACTGGATATATTATTTTCTATTTATCAACATTACTTTGCAATATGTCAGAAAAGGAAATTAAATTAGGCTTCCTAGCACTACTTTGGCTTGCAAAGGTAAGCTAATTACTGTATTTCTACTGTCTCAAGGACTTTTCAAAATCATAATGTTCTACTTTGATTTAGATATTATCACTGAACTGTGTGATCTAATTTGGCTTTGAAAAAGTTGTCCAAGTAGATAATCTGGTTTCCCTTGGTTCCATGTTAACTGCTCATCTCTTACCTTTTCTTCTTATGAAGGTTCTACACTTGGTCTAATCAGAGAGCAAATGACAAATAATAACAAGACAAAAGAGAATACAGTTTAAAGCTCTTGCTTATATAAAGAGTACTGTTTTTAAGACACCATGATAAACAAACAGAAATGTGTCTAATGACCTCCTTACTTTATCCCAGGGAGATGGGTGTTATTTTGAAAGGTGAGAACACATGGTCAGTTAAATGACTGCAGTGGTAATAGCTGGAAAGCCCCAGAGTTGAGATAGGAGCCCAGTTTTTTGTTGTTTTCCTTTTTTTACTCCAAAATCCTTCAAAACGCATTCATGAAACAGATTCAAACATATATCCAGGAGATGAAAAATTCCATTGTATTGCTTCTTGGCCTTTTGGCTAAGATCAAGTGTAAAAATTCCATTGAAAGTATGTGCAGCAGAATGAGCCAATGTGAGGACAGAATATCAGATATAGAAGATGGGATTATGATTGATAAGAAAAAAAAGATTTCTTAAAAATAGCAAGGATTCATGAAAAAACAATCCAACAACTGCTAGATGATGCAAAGACGAAAAACATAAGATTGATTGTAGTCGATGATATAGCACAAGATAGCACAAATGACATAAAAAAACCTGTTCACAGAAGTAATGGCAGAAAACTTCTCAAGTATGGAAAAATAATTTGGCATACACATAAGTGGGGCATATGGAACTCCAACTAGCCATGATAAAAAAACTACATGAATATAATAGTCAAGATTCCAGAAATTCAACACAAGAACAGAATAGTAAAAGCCATTAGAGAAAAGAAACAAATCACCTATAAAGGATAGCCCATCAGAATCACAACAGATTTCTCAACACAAAACTTCAAGTCAAGGAGAGCTTGGAGTAAGGTATTTCAAGCTCTAAAAAAAACCCCTCCAAACCAGATTGCTATGCTCCAAAGAACTATCTTTCAAAGTTGATGGAGAAATAAGGGATTTTCATGACAAAGAACATTCAAAAAAATCATGACCAACAAACCAGCACTTCAGCATGTTGTGAAGGACATTCTACAGAAAGATAATGAGGACTACAGTTCCATGAACCCCAGCAGAATGAATCCACCAGGGAAGGCAAGTAATTAAACAGAGGAGGAAAAAGGGAACCAGCAACAGGAAAATAATATGACAAGGATAAGTCAATATATATCAGTTATAACCATCAATGTAAATGGTCTAAATTCACCAATCAAAAGAAACAGACTGGCAGAATAGATCAAGAAGCAAGATCACACAATATGTTGCATACAAGAAGCACATTTAATTTAAAAAAAATTCATAGAGTGAAAGTTAAAGGATGGAAAACAGTACTGCATGTGACAAGAAGTAGGGGTAGTTAGTCTATCTACAGAACAAGTGGATTTCAAGTCAAGACTGATCAAGAGAGATCAAGTTCACTACATCTTTGTAAAGGGAAAAATCTAAAAAGGAGAGATAACAATCATAAATACCAGCACACTTAACTATACAAAACAAATATTACTGGATATGAAAAATCAAATAAGCACTAATACAATTAAAATGGGGGACCTCAATACCCCCACTGTTACAAATAGACAAATCAACTAGACAAAAAAAAATCAACAAAGAATTATCAGAACTGAACCAAACTTTTGAACAAATGGACTTAGTAAATGTCTACAGAATGTTCCACTCCATAACATCAGAATACAAATTCTTCTCAGCTGCACATGGGACATTCTCCAAAATAGACCACATACTAGCTCATACAACATGCTTAAGTAAATGCAAAGGAACTGAAGTTATTCCATGCATATTATCAGACCATAGTGCAATGAAATTGGAAATCAATGGCAAAAGAAACCACAAAATCTTCATAAGGACATGGAAATTAAATAACACAATCCTGAATAGCCAGTGTGTCACAGAAGAAATTAAAGAAGAAATCAGGGACCAGGGATTTAGCTCAGTGGTTCCAGTGCCTGCCTTGCACGCACAAGGTCTCGAGTTCAATTCCTGGTACCAAAAAAGGGAAGAAATCAGACAGTTTCAATGATTAAATAATAATGACAATACAACACACCAGAATTTATGGGACATAATGAAAGCCATCCTATGAGGGAAACTTATAGTGTTGAATTCCCATATCAGAAAAACAGAGCAAGCTCAATAAACAACTTAATGTTGAATCTGAAGCTTTTAAAATAGAACAGCAAGTCAAACCCCAAGGTTTTACTAGAGAGGAAATTATAAAGATCAGAGCAAAAATTTATGCAATGAAGATTAAGAAAACAATACAAAGAATCAATAAATCAAAGAGTTTTTTCTTTAAAAGATTAAATAAAATTGACAAATTCTTAGCCGATCTCATAAAAAAAGGAAGAATCAAATCCCTGCAATTAGGAATGAAAAAGGTGAAATCTCAACAGATCTTGAAGAAATCCAGAAGATCATCAATACTTACTTCAAGAACCTGTGTTCTGCGAAGATGAAAAACACAGAAAAAATGGACAGATTCCTAGATACATATGAATTACCAAAGGTGAATTAGGAAGATATAAAATTCAAATAAACCGATAACAGTCAATGAAATTAAAGATGTAATTAAAAACTTACCAACAAAGAAAAGCCCAGATCCTGACAGATTCACTGCTGAATTCTATAATAAATTTTAAGAAAATCTAATGTCACCACTCCTCAAGCTCTTTAATGAAATAGAAAGGGAAGCAGTACTCTCAAACTCATTCCTGGAAGCAGGCATTACCCTGATACCAAAAGCAGAGAAGGATCCAACTGAAAAAGAAAACTACAGGCCAATCTCCCTAATGAACATAGGTGCAAAAAGTTCTCAATAAGACACTGGCAAAGAAAATGCAGCAAATCAAGAAGAGGCCCCACCACCCAGCAACCAGCAAGCAGACGGTGAGGACCTCTGCAGCATGGAGTGGAGTTCAGTCCTGCCTGCGCCCAACCCCCTAGCAACCACCTTAGCCCTGTGAGACCCTTCAGCACTCCCTAACCGTCCCCACCCCTGTCCTCCTGGCTATGCTGGTACCTGGTTCCACACTACAGAGCCACAGGGTATCATAAAGGCCATTGTCCATTGTCCTGAACTCCAGAAGACAGAGCAGAAGTGAATAAGAGAAAGAGGGCCTCTCTCAGGCCCCTTGATGAAAATTGAAGCCCACTGGAAAAGTGAAGAGAATCTCTGCAAGAAAGGCACACCAGACCACTGTAGGTGAGTTGGAGAGATCACCACCTCCCATTGGAACCTGGACTCTTCAGGGGAAGAGCAGCTGGAACCTGCAGTAGAACTTTGCAGAGTTAAACCCTGCAGGAGGACAGGGAGCTCAACTTGGACTTGCAGCCAGAAATCTGCCTGAATCTCAAGGGTCTGTTACTGCTTGCTGAGACTCATTGACTTATATCTGCACACTGCTGCCTATGTTGTCTATTATGACAGCAGAGACATACTTTGAAGGAGGCCCTTCATTTTTATTTTTTATATGTTATTTTCAAAATTACTTTTCCCTCTTATTTTTAATTTTTAATTTTTTTCCTACTCTTTTCAAATTTTTCTTTTTCTACTTTTTTCTTTACTCTTTTCTTTCTTGCTTTCTCTCACTCCCTCATTCTCTTGCTGTCCCACATTTTTCTTCATTTCCCTTTTTGTTCCTGTTCAGGCCCTAATTCATATTTCTTCTTTATTTTTCTTTTCTTCTCTTTTCCCTTCTCTCAATTGTCATTAGTTTTAAAGGAAAGTAAATACAGTTTCTAGCCTCCCTCTTGCTGTTAGGTGGTTCTGTTCTCATTTTTGTTCTTTCATTCTGTCTTTTCCTCATCTTCAACAGTTTCTTAGAGTTTGTGTGATCTTCCTGTGTCCTCTGGCCTCACTGCTAACCTTTCCCTATCCTTCTACCTATCTATTCCTCCCTCCCCAACTCCTTCTAACTCCCCATCCCGAAGGGTAAAGTTGCTATATTGAAGACTTTATTCACTATAAACACATGTTACACTGGTCCTTGATTTTGATTTAATTCACACAGTAAAAGTGATATGGTTTTGCCACCTGCTGCACAGGTGCAAGAACCCAAGTTCAATCCCTGGTACAAAAAGAAAAAGGTGATTGATTAATAATTATCACAAATTGCCATTTTCTAAGCTGTGCTTGATACCATGGTGTTGCTGATTGTATCACTTGGGCTAAGGTATTGTGATTCATTTAATCAGTTGTCCTTCCTGATATAATGAAAATGAGAGAGCCTCAGAGTCATTAAAGACTCAAAACCTAAAGACCAGATATATCTGGAAGACACCTCTGAGAAGCAGTCATTCCATAAGTGTTCTAAATACAAGCAACAAAGATAATTACAATAAGCAATTTTGAAGTATCAGTGCAGGAATTAAAGCAAGGACAGTACCAAAAATAAAAATGAGAAGACATTTAAGCAAGGCACAAACCCAGACTTCCACCACACTGAAGGCAAATTCTGGGGGAAAGGAGATGGAAAAGTCTGATAATTAACCACCTGGACATCCTGAACTGATAGCACAGGAAGTAACAAAACAGATGAATGAGGCTCTAGAAAAATTCAAAATAGAAATAATCTCCCAGATAACTACAGAGATGGTGAGCAGAGTGAAAGACATGATTAGAGGCTCTACATCAGATACAGATTAAAAAAAATATACATGAGCTCAGAACCATGCTGGAAGCCATGAATGCCCAGCATGAGAAAGAAATGGAAACCATGACTGCCCAACATAGGAAAGAAATGGAATCCATGAAACAGATTCAAACAGATATTCAGGAGATTAAAAATGCCATTGAAAGTATTCACAGCAGATTGAGTGAATGTGAAGATAGAATATCAGATATAGAAGACAAGATTGCAGTTAGTGACCTTGAAAACAGAGATTTCTTATAAATCATAAGGGACCACAAGAAATCAATCCAGCAGCTGCTGGATGATGCAAAGAAGAATAACATAAGACTGATAGAAGTCCAACAAAAAGCAGGAAAAAGTACAAATGACATAAAAAACTCTTCACAGAAGTAATAGTAGAAAATTTCCCAGACAGAGGTAGAGAATTGCACATACAGATAAGTGAGACATATGGAACTCCAACTAGCCATGATCAAAAAAAATCTACACCTAGACATATAATAGTCGTGATCCCAGAAACCCAACAGAAGGCCAAAATCCTACAAGCAATTAGAGAAAGAAACAAATTACATCCAAAGGAAAGCCCATCAGAATCACAGCAGACTTTTCAATACAAACCCTCAAGTCAAGGAGAGCCTGGAGTGAAGTATTTCAAACCCTAAAAGAAAGTAACTTCCAACCTAGACTGTTGAATCCTGAAAAATTATCTTTCAAAATCAATGGGGAAATTAGATACTTCCACAACAAAGAACACCTGAGAAATTTCATGACCACCAAACCAGCACTCCAAACAATTCTAAACAATATCTTAGAAAAAGACAATGAAGGTCACAACTCCAGGAGGTCCAACAGAGTGAAGCCACCAGGCAAGGCAAAAAACTAAAGGGATGGGGGGAAATTAAGAAATAAAAGAGACATTAAAACATCATGACAAGGATGAGTCAATATCTATCAATTATTGCCATCAATGATAATGGTCTCAATTCACCAATCAAAAGAAATAGATTGGCAGAATGGATTAAGAAACAAAATCCAACAATATATTCTATACAGGAAACACACCTAACTTAAATAGAAATTTATAGACTGAAAGTAAAAGGATGGAAAACAGATCTCCATGAGACAGGAACCCAGAAAAAAGCAGGGGTAGCAATCTTATTTGCAGACAAATTAGATTTCAAACCAAAACTATTTAAGAGAGACAAAGATGGTCACTACATCCTTGTGAAGGGAACAATCCAAGGGGAAGAGATGACAATCCTAAATATATATGCACCAAATATGAATGCCTCCAACTATACAAAACAAATATTAATAGACATGAAAAACCAAATAAACACTAACACAATTGTAGTGGGGGACCTCAATACCCCACTATCACAAATAGACAGATCATCTAGACAAAAAGTTAGCAAGGAAATTCTAGAACTGAACCAAGCTATTGAACAAATGGACTTAATAGATGTTTACAGAGTGTTGCACCCTACAAAATCAGAATACACATTCTTTTCAGCTGGACACAGGTCATTATCCAAAACAGACCACATGCTAGCTCATAGGACATGTTTAAGTAAATGTAAAAGAATTGAAGTTACCCCCTGTATATTATCAGACCATAGTGCAATAAAATTGGAGATCAATAGCATAAGAAACCCCAAAACCCCACAAACACATGGAAATTGAATAACACTCTCCTAAACAACCAATGAGTCACACAGGAAATTAAAGAAGAAATTAAAGAGTTTCTACAAGTAAATGACAATGCCAGTACAACATATAGAAATTTATGGAACACAATGTAAGCATTTCTACCAGGGAAATTCACAGCACTGAAAGCTCATATTAGGAAAACAGAGAGAGCTCAAATAAACAACCTAATGCTGAACCTCAAGCTCCTAGAAAAAGAAGAGCATGACAAACCCAAAGCTCATACAAGAGAGGAAATTATAAAGATCAGAGCAGAAATCAATGCAATGGAGACTAAGAGAATGATAAAAAAAAAATCAATGAATCAAAGAGTTGGTTTTTCAAAAGAGTAAATAAAATCAATAAACCTTTAACCAACTTTATCAAAAAAAGGAAAGAAAAGGCTCAAATTCATGCAATTAAAATGAAAAAGGTTAAGTCACAACAGATCCACCAGAAATCCAGAGGATCATCAATGCCTACTTCGAGAAGCTCTGTTCTAATAAAATAGAAAACACAGAAGAAATGGACAGATTCTTAGATACATACGAATTACCAAAGTTAAATGAAGAAGATATAAAAATTCTAAACACCCCAATTACAATGAGTGAAATTGAAAACGTAATTAAAAATTTACCAACAAAGAAAAGCCCAGGTCCTGATGGCTTCACTGCTGAATTCCACAAGACATTTAGAGAAGAACTATCACCATTACTCTTTAAACTCATCAATGAAATTGAAAGGAAGCAATACTTCCAAATTCATTCCTGGAAGCAAGTGTTACTTTGATTCCAAAATCAAGGAAAGACCCAACCAAAAAAGAGAACTACAGGCCTATAGTTCTCCCTAATGAACACAGATACAAAAATCCTCAACAAGATACTGGTAAACAGAATACAGAGGATCATCAAGAAGATCATACACCCTGAGCAAGTTGAATTTATCTCTGGGAAGCAAGGATCATTCAACATAAATCAACTAAATCAATAAATGTAATACACTATATTAACAGAGCCAAGGACAAACACCATGTGATCATCTCAATAGACGCACAAAAAGCATTCAACAAAATCCAACACTGATTCATGATAAAAAAAACCCTACAGAAAATTGGAATAGAAGGTCTTTATCTCAACTTGATTAAGGCTATCTATGAAAAACCAACAGCCAACATCATACTAAATGGTCAAAATCAGAAAACTTTCATGCTTAAATCAGAAACAAGACAAGGATGCCCACTATCACCACTCCTTTTCAATACAGTTCAGGAAACATTAGCCACAGCAATTAGACAAAAGAAAGAAATAAAAGGAAAAAAGATAGGAAAGGAAGAAGTTAAACTGTCATTATTTGCTGACAATATGACACTTTACATAGAAGACCCAAAAAACTGTGAAAAGACTTCTAGACTTAATTGACAGATTCAGTAGAGTAGCTGGATATAAGGTCAACACTCAATAAACAATAGCCTTCTTGTACACAAATAACAGACTCCCTGAGAGAGAAATTTGGGAAACAATTCCTTTTACAATAGCATCCAAAAACATGAAATATCTAGGAATTAGTATAACAAAGGAAGCAAAAGACCTCTACCCTGAAAACTACAGGACTCTGAAAAAAGAGATTTAAGAGGATATAAGAAAATGGAAAAACATCTTTTGTTCCTTGGTAGGAAGAACCAATATAGTGAAAATGGCCATATTTCCAAAAGTGCTATATAGATTTAATGCAATGCCAATTGAAATCCGAACAATATGCTTCACAGAACTAGAGAAAACAATCCAAAAATTCATTTGAAACCTGCAATTCTAGGCAACAGAGACATGGCCCTGGGTATCACAATCCCCAACTTGAAACTATTCTACAAAGCTACTGTGATAAAAACAGCATGGTACTGGCAAAGAAACAGACCTGTGGATCAGTGGAATAGATTAGAAGATGCAGAAACAGCTTTAGATATACTCAGCCATTTCACCTTTGACAAAGGAGCCAACCACCCTCACTGGAGGAAAGACAGCCTCTTTAATAAATGGTTCTGGAAAAACTGGATTTTAACCTGCCAAAGATTAAAACTAGAACCCTATCTATCACCATGCACTACTAAGATCTAAGTGGATTAAAGATCTAAATATTAAAACAGAAACACTAAACTTGCTGGAAGATAAGTTAGGTAGAACTCTTGAAGACATTGGCATAGGAAAAGACTTTATGAACAAACCCTCAGTAGCACGGGAACTAGCACAAAGAATCAATAACTGGGATCTCATCTTATTAAAAAACTTCTGCACTGCAAGAGAAAGCACCAACAGAGATAAGAGACAACCTACAATGTGGGAAAAAAAATTTTAGCAACTGTACCTAGGACAAAGGACTACTATCTAGAATATATAAACAACTGAAAAAAATTAGATCCCCCAAATTTAAAGACCCAATTCAAAAATGGGCATCTGAAATGCACAGACACTTCTCCAACAAAGAAGTAAAAGCAGCAAATAAACATATGAAAAAATGTTCAACATCACTGGTCATTCGAGAGATGCAGATGAAAATAGCACTGAGATTCTACTTCACCCCAGAAAGAGTGGCTGCTATCAGGGAATCAACCAATAACAAACGTTGGGATGGTTGTGGGGAGAAAGGAACCCTTCTCTACTGTTGGTGGCAGTGCAGACTGGTGCAACCATGTGGAAATCAGTATGGAGACACCTCAAAGAACTAGGACTAGAGGTCCCATTTGACCCAGCTAACCCTCTGCTGGGGATCTTCCCCAAAGAATTAAAAGAATCATACCACAGCGATATATGTGCACCCATGTTTATAGTGGCACAGTTTGTAATAGCTAAAGCTTGGAAACAGCTCAAGTGCCCATCAACTGAAAACTGGATAAAGATGTGGGTTTTTTTTTTTAATAAAATGGAGTACTACTCAGCCATAATGAATGAGAAAGTAGAGAAATTTATAGCTATTTGGATGCATATTGAGGCCATACTACTCTTAAGTGAAATAAATAGGACATACATGTATAAATACTGAATAGTTTCTCTGGTGTGAGAAACTGAAAGTGTGAATAAAGATTAAAATGATTAAAATGAATAATTGATAATTTGAAATAGGAAGAAAAGGTCCACGGGGGTAGGGGAAGTGGAAGAGGAAGGGGAAAGGAAAGAAGGGAAAGGAGAAATAATGAGAAAAGGAAAAAATGGAAACAAAGTCTTTGTAAATAGGGAAGGGTGGAGGGGGTGAAGGGAGGACAAGAAATGGGGAAAAAATAAGAACCAAGATACAGCATGTACAGGTACAAGTATGCAATAATAAATGTAAATGTATTGTATACCAAAAATGTACCAATAAAAGAATTTAAGGAAAAAAACCCCAACTGTGGATGAAAAATGTAATTAGGCCTACAATGGTGGTGTCTGATAGTTTTCTTATCATTATTCCCTAAACAATGCATGCAACAGTTATTTGCATAGAGTTTACATTGTATAAGGTATTATAAGTAATGTAGGGATGATTATGAATTGTAAGGGAGAGTATGTGCAAGTTGTATGGTAGTACTATGTCATTTTATCTATATAACTTGAACATCCACAGATTTTGGTAGTTGAAGGGGGTCCTAAGTAACAATACCCTGTGGATACCAAGGAATGAGTATATGGTCTTGAGGCTCCCCCCCCCCCATTTTTTTGTTGTTTTTGTACATGTTTGCAATACATGGTTATATTCCTTGGGAAAACAAAGATGATTATACACCATGACTATGTAGGATTCATCTCAGGGATACAGGGGTGGTTCAACATTAGCAAATCAATAAATGTAATACACTACATTGACAGAACCAAGGACAAATAACCATATGACCATTTTAATAGATGGAGAAAAAGCCTTTGACAAAGTCCAACACCTATTCATGACAAAAAAAAACACCACAGAAAATTGGAATAGATGGTCTTTATCTCAAGCTGATAAAAGCCATCTGTGATAAACTAACAGCCAACAATCATACTAAATGGACAAAAAGAGAAAGTTTTCACTCTAAAATTAGGAACAAGACAAGGATGTCACTATCGCCACTCTTATTCAATACAGTTCTGGAAACATTAGCCAGAGCAATTAGATAAGAGAAAGAAATAAAATGAATAAGGATAGGAAAGGGAGTTGAATTATCATTACTTGCAGATTACATTATACTCTACACAGAAGATTTCCAAAGCTCCACCAAAAGATTTCTAGATTTAAGAACTAATTTTAAATAGAAATTTATTTTATCCCTTTGTCACAATGAGTAGAGGTTTTATATTCCCTACTGTTCAAATAGATCACTCTTTCTCCTTCCTATCCTTCCACAATTAATCTGCTGACACTACAGCTGCAGCCTGCCTATACCTTGTGAAGATGCCATCTTCAAGCCCAAAGAACCCAAGCATGCATTTTCAGACTGCTTTAGATAAATTGTTTTTTTCATTTTCATATGACTTTTGATCTTTCTAGCTTTTGTTCTGTATAACTGACTAGAATTGATAATTTTTCCAAAAGACAAAAGAAAATCCTACCACATACAGAAATCAGTTCAAGGCAGTGATGAAATCTAAATGAAACAAGTGAAACAATAAAGTTTCCAGAGATAACCCAGGAGAAAATCTTTATGAACTTGGTGATGAGAAAGTCTTTTTAAGCAGGATATAGAAGACATTAATGATAAGGAGAAATAATGATAAAGTGTATTATATTAAAGTTTCTGTTGACGAAGTTATAATATTAAGCAAGTACAAAGACAAGATGCTAAATGAGAGAAGGTATTTGCAATGCATGAAAAAAGGACTCATGGTCAGCATGCCAGAAAAACAAAAGGAAAAAAAAATTATAACAAATCAGTAAGAAGATAGAACATATAATAGAAAGTATTTCAAATTATGTGAATTTCACATAATTTCCCCCAAACAGTGTATTCATCTTTCTAATAAGCTTATTAAAATTTTCTGAACTTTTTTATTGTCAGGAAAATATACATAAAACCCAAAATAATGTATTACTTTGGACCCTCCAGGATGGCATAATTAATTAAACGAACAACACCAAACTCAGAAAATGGCATGGAACACTTGGAACTCTCGTGTATTGTTAGTGGGACTCTAAATTGCTACAGCAACTTTGGAAAACCTTTTAGCAAAAAACACTTAAGCTGAACAAATACACGGCCAATGGCTCAATAATTTCATTCCCAGGTACACGTGTAGCAGATATGTGAACAACAGAAAGCCACATATATAAATACCTTTCCCTTAGACATTCATGAATGTCAGAACTGGCAAAAATCCAAACATCAATAAGCAAAGAATGGATGAATAAATTGTGTTTCATTCATTCAATGAGTGTACTTAGAAATGAATATGTATGAAAAACTGCTACATGCAACAGTGTGTGTAAATCTCATAAACATCACGTTCAGCAAAAGAAGTGAGACATAAAAAGTACTGATTCTCTTTAAATGAGGAACAGAAACAGACATTGTTGACCCCTAATGTTAGAAAAATTACTTAGGGAAGAGTGAGTGGCAAATGACAGGGCATCGGGGAGATTTCCAGGGTACTGGAAATGAACTATGTCCCGATCTGGGCGTATGCTTACCTAGGTGCGTTCACTTCATAAAAAAGTCACAGAGTTGTGTACTTACATGTGGGAATAGTGCATAACTTTCCTTTATGTTTATTATTTTTCCAATAAAAAGTAAAATATATGGAGTTGAATTATTGAAGGTCTTTGTGTTTTCAATGTTAGCTATTACTAGTTTTTCTCCTTTGACAAATAAAAAAGAATTTTCTTGGTCTCATTCCTTTGTTTTGCATAACTGAAATCTGTTTTTAAAACACATTTTATGATACCCGTGAAATCCATTTCTATTACTATTTTATTGTCCCTAGGTTTTGCCTGTGCTATCGTCTGTATTCTTTTTAGAGTTCTGATTTTATGCAATTTTTTTGTCACTTTTCTATTTCTGTTTTATGTTTCAGTGAAGCTCTGGTAATAATCTCATTTGATCTTAGGACAGATATATTATCAAACATTAAACAAAGACCTATCACCTTGGGTCTGAAGTATCACCTCATTCCATGTAGCATTTAAAGAAACAAAGGTCTCCTGTGAGTGATAGGACACTTACTTCCTGAAGATGTGAGGCTTAGCTCTAAATAGATTCTCCTTGAAAAAGAGGCCTGATGGATGATAGGAGTAGAAAAGCAGAGTTGCCTGTCAGCAGTGAGAATCTGCTGTCACTACAGTGTGCTGTGAAGAGCTTCACACTCTTCATCACCACCATCCATGACATGATTTCTACAGGATTTCCCCTCTGTCTTCCCTATTCCTTTCACATTTTGCAATTACAAAACCCGTGTAAAGAAAAGAGAGACGGGGAAACAGGAGAAGATTATTAAAGAAAACTTTCATTTCTTTAAACTGTGTTATCTCCCTTAAACGCAGAACACTGCACAAGTCAGGAACGTGTGTTCCCCTTTCTCTGCTTGGCTAACTCAAAATTTATAGCTTGCACTTTACCTTACTTTGTTCAATTAATCGTCCTTAAAACACCCCACAATCATAGCTTTGAGATGAGGCCTCATGACACTTTTAGTTGAACTTAAAACATGTTGCTCTTTTCTAATTAATTGGATAATTTATTAAAGTGTATCCTGGGCTCCTGCTTATCTTGCTCTATGATAAGATAAATTAGATGGGGCAAAGTTACTAGGACATCATGGGGATTCACTTCGCAGCTATTTCTCTAAAACTTGACATAGTTTCCAACGTTTAATTATGCTTAATATATATTCTCTCCACTAATAATTATATAATGTTTTGACCTTGGATTCAGAAAACAGAAGGCGAAGTTCAAATTTTCTCCTTTAATTTTTTTTTGGGGGCACCGGGGATTGAACTCGGGACCTTGCGCTTCCTAGGCAGGTGGTGGAACCACTAAGCTAAATCATCCCAGGCATCTCCTTTAATTTTTTATTATATTTTTTATCATCATCATCATCACCATCATCATCATTTTGGAAGGCACTACGCTGTTATAGCTTAGACACTTCTGCAAAATAACTATGTTGGACAAAATGAACATTAATCATTTTTGTATCAACTCTGATTAAGAGACTCAGTTGTAAGAGTACATTTTATAAGAAATTATTTACACTTGATTGATTTGGAGATGTCATAGCCAATTACTAAAACCTTGGTCAGAGAGCAGTGAAGAGCTTCATTCTAGTTTATTTATTGTCTTCCACAACAAAGGTCATTTCCTTCCCCTAGTTACAAATATTCAATTGATTCCACACAATTATATAATAAAAATATAGTTCATGAATTTTCTGAGTGTTTTCAATATAATTTTTCTTTGATCAAGTAATAATATTGAATTAATATTTTCATATTTATTCTAATTTTTATCCTTCTTCAAATATTTCTGGTTGTTTTCCCTAGCCAGGTGGGAATGTTTTAAAAAAGACTTGGATTCTGAGATCATCAGGTAAGGAGTCAGGCTTACTGTACAAGGGATTCACACTCTCCTAATTTCAATTGACTTTCCTATAAAAATGAGAATAAAAATAATTACCATAAAATTATTTCAAGGATTTAAATTACATACATATGTAAATATTTTTGCTATTATATTTAACACATCTAGATGTTCAAAAGATGAACTGTCTTCTCTGCATTCTTTTCTTTTTTTAATCCAAAAATATGTCATTGTAATAGTTTGCAATCTAGATTTTTTTTTGGTACTGGGGATGGAACTCAGGACCTTGTGCTTGCAAGGCAGACAGGTGCTGCTGTGCAATCTAGTTATTTGATACAGCAATCTGGTTTTGGAAGTAATAAGACATGAGACATTTCTTTCATGAGTAGATATCAGATCCATTTATATTTTCACACTATTTTTTTCTTTTGAATTTTGCTGATGAAGCTTGTATTCCAAACAGGGTAAGAACATAATGTTTGTAAATTTCATTGATAGGAATGAGAATACTTGCTCTATTATCTCAAAAAAAGAGAACATAGATGAGAATTTACTTTGTGGTAGTTTTGCATTCTCCACATTTGGACAAACCTCTGCTTAAGATTTGAACATAATTATAATGTTTTTAAAGAAATGCACATTTGATTCTACCAAGTTGAATCTGGCTTTTAAAAATTTTGTTAGCTAGAAAGGTTGTAAATGAAATGGCTGGAGGGGACCTTAGTAGTAATCAATCTCCTTCTTTTATACCTGAAAATTTTAGGGAAGTGAAACAACCTGCCTAACGTGCTCATTGAAAGTTAGTCAATGAATCTCTCCTTCTCTTCTCTAAGTGGTACGAGGTATTCCCAAATGCTGAGAAGACCAAAGGGTCAGTGTGTGAATGGCTAGGGGTGGAGGACTAAAAGATCCAGCTGGGGCCCAAGGTACAAAATAAGAAAGAGTTGGGCATGTAGCTCAGTGCAGAGGCCCAGGGTTCAATCCTCAGTCATGGGGCAAAATATATATATATATATATATATATATGAATCAGTTTTCCCCAACTGAACATCTAAATCTAGAACTTAGTGCCTCCTGTGGGTACAGCTGTCTCTGCAAAGCTGACTCTATGTTCTCATGCCCTGTCAGCCCCACAAGAGTCCAGGCCAGGCTGGCAAACTCAGACACAGAAGAGTGCAGTTTAATAAAGATGTGCCCTCCCCACTTCTGCACATCTGCATAGTGACTCTTGCCAGCCATCCCCCAAAAGCATGCCTTATAGATCAGATGTTTTGAAATGCCAGAAAGTATTCGTTGTAAATATTAATTGCTCTGTATTCTTACTTAGAGTCTTTGCTTAGCCTGTGTCTATAACTATTTATGTACTACCAGGGAAAAGGTCAACTTAGTTCTTGCCCAAATTATCATAATTCCATAATTTTTGGTTATCATTTAAAATATTGTTTGGCAGATTTCTCCCCTAGCCTAAAAAACTTAGTACATCCCTTCACAAACAAAGTTCTTAGAAGATTCTACAAAAGTATCATTTTTTTCTTATTGAAATTAATACAGGGTCATTTCTCTGAAGATTCAAGGGAGTAAAATTCCAAATTGTGTAATTTCTCCATAAATCTCCAAGCTCCAAGTCAGAAAAAAAAAGTGTTATATAAGAGCACAGGACTATTCATTGTATGGTATTCAGGATAAAATTAGGAGAAAGAGTGAATTTCTGGGCACAAACAGCAGACTACCCTTAAAGGTCAGAACCCAGTAGTGGAATATAAGGACTTTATTAAGTTACCCCCTTAAATAAAGCCACTTGATATCAGGCAGGAATAACCATAAGACAGACTTGAGGACATGTAATTTTAAATTTGGCTCTTTATATTCTCAACAGGATTCAAAGCATCTAAACAAAAAGAACAATTAATTTTTAGAAATTTTGCACCTAATACATTTGCAACCAGTAGTGTGGAAAAGTATTAAAAGCATAACAAAGAGCCCAGTGAGTAATTCGCATAAGTGATCTCTGTTAATTTTTAAATCTTTTGTGCATTTGAAAAACTCTAGGAGCTGAAGTATTTGAAAGAGGGGGAGGGGCTAATGTTAAAAGGTCTTGGATGGTAAGTCTCCCTCCAGAATCAACAACTCCCTGGGGATAAACACAGGTTAGTTTTAGCTTATTGTTTTATAATACTTGCCTCTTTTGCTCAGTGTTTTTCTTGCTCCTCTTCTCTCTTGCGCCGTCTTCCCAATAAAGCCTTAGTTTTGAGTATAGAGTAAATTAATTTAGTATCCTCAGTCTCTGTCATTTTCTTTCACAAATTAAATTTGTTACATATATTTGACTGCAAAAAATTAATTTAAAAAGACATTCTTTGTCATGTAGTAAAAATGGGAAATACAATCATTCCTTAGCTAAATTGGTGGCCATCTTACAATTTTTTTTTCATTTCTACTTAGGGAGAGGGTAAACTACAGATTCTGTAAGAGGTGGATTGTGCAATCTGTGTTCATCTCTGGACTTTCTATGCTTTCTTGGATATAGGTGGGATCATGCTACTACTACAATCATGGTGCTATTTATTGGCACAGAGTGGCAGTTTGGGGTCATGTATGGCTTTATTTCTTCGAGTCATGATTTATTAGTCTCATAACCATTTTATCACTATGAAACTGCCTTCTTTTAAATCCTGTTTACATTCCAAAGATTTCTGAAGAGGGTACTCAAAATATAGACCATCCCTTTTAAGTCCTTGTTGTGCTATAGTTTATGAACAAAAATCAATGGCGCATATGTTTCTGTGGTTCTTAACCTGTATACAGGGATAAAATTGCTTTTAGGAAATATAGATGATGATGTCTGAATGGAGCCTGGACTCAGATTATTTTTTTAATTAAAAAAATTTTATTAGTACCTATTTGAGGTACACAATAATTATATTCATCATGGGGGTGGGTACATGTACATAATACATCATAATTCTTTTTACTTCCTCTTCCCCTCCTTTCTCTCCCCTAACCCTCTCTCCCTACATTTGTTATTCTTTTCCCCTTTGCAAAAGATGTATCTTTTAACCTCCTTTTCCTCCTTTCTGAGATGAGGCTGCTGAGACTGTGGAGTTGAGAATCACAGAGTGGCATTTCACAGCTGTCCTCTGCTAAATGTGGTGATGCATAATGGTGTCAGAGAGCCACTCGGCAGCCTGCCTGGCTTCGACTCCTAGCTGCCACTTCTACTGGTGTGACACTAGGCAAGGTACTTAATCCTTCTTCAGGTGTGTGTGTAAACACAGAACATACATCAAAGAACTGCTGAAAGAATTACTTGAATTGATGTCTGTAAAACTGAACAGTCTAGCACATAGTATGTAGTAGATAATATATTAAGAAATATTTAATTCTTACATCTGGAATTTAAAAATTTCTACCAAAAGACAAGGAGAGCCTCATTATTTGTGATTCATGCCTTTTAAAGTAGTTAACAAGTTGGTGCTCCTAAATATTGGACTAAGATGTTTTACTGTTCCCTTGTTTCCTCATCCCCATAATCACCCAGTGTAAGCTTACGGAAACTCAATGAACGATTATACTATTTCATTAGAATTTGATTATTTATACCTTTACTTAATTAAAAAGAGGACTTGGGGAAAAAAAGGACTTGGGGCAATAGTCTTACACAATGTATACAATTACAAGTTAAAAGTTAATAAAATCAGAGCAAATGAGGAACAAATGCAAGAAGATAGATTAGCCTTTTAAGTTTGGCTCCCCAAAAGGTCCCTTATTAGGTACTGTACTCTTTTAGGACAGGCCCATCTCATTCAGGCCTAAATTTGTCCCAAAGTGACAGTTTACATTATATATTCAATAGCCTTCTTGTTAATACAAGGAATGAAAAGAAGAGTTTTATCATTACTATTTTTACAAGCAGAAAAGTGTAGGCTTTAGAAAATGAGGCACATTTTTCTAGTTTCTTTTATAGGTCAGAGACATTGAAATATCAATATTCAGATGCCTTTTGCTTTACCTGAAAATGACATAATTTATATCATATTAGGTAAAATATAAATCCATTTAGTATATTTGGTAGCCATTAGTACCCACAAAAGATAAGTGTTTATATTTAGCATCCCAAAAATGAGCCTAAAGTATGTGCCAGATATTGGTTGCATTCATTTCCATTTCTACGATTCATTTTTATCAAATCATGCAACTGTGTGTGGTCAGCTCTTAAGTCTATAAAAGGAGACTCATGAGAAGTTGAGAAGCCTGGCCCAGTGGTCAACCACAATCTTCTCTGGACATCCTTCCCCTAGTGTCAAACAACTGTCATGGGTATAACGCTACAGCTGAGCAAGTGGGGCTCCCACCCTGGCCGGCCAGCTGGCAGGCAGATTGGTTAGCTTGAATTCTCTGAGCAGCCACAGAATGTGTGGTGTTCTTGTGGCTAATCCACTAAGATGAGAGAAAGACAAAATAACTGTCAAGTTTAAATTTGTTAGAAAGCCATTTAGTGCTCCAGTACTGTTGACTCCAGGATGGATTGTGGAAACATTTCATTCTCTGTGTTGGAAGAGGCAGGTTGGTAATGTTGCACATCAGTCACTGACAACATTAAACCATTCTACATTGTCTTGATTGGTCAAACTATTCCATGACAAAAGATTTCCAAGGATCTGTAAAGTTATGATGTCCTCCTTCAAGGCTTTCTGGGGAATACTTAGTACATGGGTCCATATATATGCAAAAGTCTCTTTCCCATACCTAACACTTGTCTGAATCCCATTAAGAGTGATATGTTGGCAAGAAAAAACTTTGAATTAGAATTATGAGTTATCTTAGTCTATTTTGTATTGCAGTCTGAGTATCATAGACTGGGTAATTTAAAAAGCACAAAAGTCTGTTTGACTCACAGGGCTGGATGCTGGGATGTCTAAGGATGGGAATAAAAGCAAGAGTGCAAGAGAAAGAGATGAGAAAGAGACAGAAAGAAATCAGGCTGAGCTCATTAACTTCTTTTTTATGAGAGCAGAGCCCTCAGGACTTAATCAACTATTAAAGGTCTTACCTGTTAACTCCATTCTAATGGCAATGAAACTTCAACATGCGTTTTGGAAGCCACATTCAATCTCCTTGCTAGTCTAATTTTAGTTTGAATCTTACATTAGACTCAAACTGACTAATAAGTTTTCAATTCTCATATCCTCACTAATCCATTCCCTTGAGTGGATGGTGTTAGTGTAGAAACTCCACCTGTGTTTTTAATGCAGCTCATAGATAATTATAGCTTTTATTTTTTTCTTTGGCTTATCCTTCTTTACTACCATTTATTCCCTTGTAGGGTAGCTGTTATTAGCAGAAACAATTTTTTCATTCATTGGCTAGTATATGGCCCTAGACCAGGTGTTGTGGAGAGTACAGAGAACAACAAAAACCAAAAAACACTTAAATGGTAGTGAGAAAATCATGGATTTTATGTCTTATTTGAATGTGAATCATAGCTCCATCATTAACTTGCTGTGAAAATCTTATATTCCTATATTGTTAATATAAATACTCATTCCTTTGTGTCTTGATAATGATAGTTTTGTAGAAAGTTTTGAAGTCAGAAAGTGAGAGTTATTTATTTTTATTATTGTTTTTGCTATTTTGTGTCCCTTGAATATTCACACAAATTTTGGACCAGCCTTTTAATTGAAAAAAAAAAAAGATGTCTTTAGGATTTTGATAGTGATTGCGCTCCATCTGTAGATTTATTTGGGAAGTATTGCCATCTTAACAACATTCAGTCTTTCAACCCAAGAAGACTGGATGTCTTTTCATTTACTTAGGTCTTCAATGACTTAATGGTATTTTATAGTTTTCTGTATTCCTGTTTCACTTTTTTTGTTGTATTTGTCTCTAAGTGTTTTATTTCTTTTGATAGTGTTATTAATGGAATTAATTTTTAAGTTAATTTCAGCCTTGTGGATGTTAATTAAATTAATTTTTGGACATTGGTCTTGAACATTTCCTTATCCATGGATTAAATACCCCTTGCTTAAAATATTTCCTGATATTGTCCTACAGAAAACAAACAAATAATAAAGCCAAAATTCCTTGTATTTGTCTTTTTATGGAATAATCGTTTTCCAGGCCTCTGCTTTTAAAATGCACACTCAAGGCTGACTCATAACTGTAACAAAACCAAGGAGATTATTTTCAGCCAGCAATTGAAGAGGTGATAGAGGTGGCTTGGAGATAATGAAGGAGAGAGGACTACACTATAGGCCATTTTGGGCTTATCATAGGTTCCTATCTTCCCTTGCAGCAAAATGTGGCCATGTGATGGACTTCTAGCCAATGGAATGAAAATGGAAATGGCATGTGTCTCCTTCCTAGGTCTAATCCAGGAAAGCTTGCCACTTGATCCTGTTCTTTCTTCATTTGATTTGCCAAAGGCTAATATGGACATATAGTATCTGAAACAACATGTTAAAGAGAATGGAACCAAAACAGGAAGAAGTCTGGGTCTCTCAACTTCTCAAAGGAGACTGTCTGTTAGTCGAGAACTCCAGTTTTGGATTTTCTATGAATGAGAAACAAATTTCTATTGTATTGAACTATTATACATTTTAGAGTTTATTTCCTATGGCAATGAGTTTTTTCAAAACAAATAGAGAGAAAAAGGTGTTCAAAAGAAGACCTGGTTTTCTATCCACAAGTCCCTATTTAGCTCTGTAGTTTGCACTGCTTCAAATCTCCTATAGGCATGTAGTTGGGGAGTAGAATCATAAGCATGCACTTTTAAATGTAATGTTTAAACTAAAGTCATGAAATATTTTATATAATTTATTACTGACTTGAACATGATTTCAGAGATTTACGTATTTGAGGACTGAGAAAACTGGCTACATTTCCAAGATGTCCTAATTTGATTTGCAGTGAAATCTGTTTACAGAATGCATAGTGGCATTTAGAGATCAAATTCAATTCTCTACTTGAAAATCTCTGACCATATATTTGAATCAAAGCTTTTCTCACATATTGCATCTTTTCTAGAACAGTATTTATCACACAAAAAAAACTTTCCTTAGAAATCTCCCCTCCCAAATTTTTAATATATCCATCCTTTGGCTTCATAGGCATACTGAGTAAAAGCCCATATTATCAATTTAATATAACTATATCTGCCAGAGATAATTTTTTTATCACTGAGGACATCTGCAATGACTCTGTAAAATATGTACTCTCAAAGTGCAAAAAATACAAAAAGATCTAGCTTTTCTAATCTTACACTTAGAGAAAAAGGAAAAGTAAATAATATACTAAAGGCGGAAGACGCCGAATCAGCCCGCTGCAGACAGGCAGCCACCTGATTCCACATTACAAAGACGCAGAGGACACCAGACCACCAGACCAAGGTACTGAGTCCCACTGTTCCCGGTCCAGAGGTAGGGACTTCTGAGCCGTTGTCCCACTGCTCCTGGCCCAGAGGAAGGGACTTCCCAGTCACCATCCCTCCCGCTGCGCCCAGCCCAGAGGAAAGGGCTTTTAGGCTACCTTCTGTCCCCCTGCTCCTGGCCCAGAGGATGGGGCTTCCGGGTCACCATCCCTCCCACCACTCCCGGCCCAGTGGGAGGGGCTTCTGAGCCACCATCCCACTGCTCCGGGTCCAGAAGAAGGGGTTTCCCGGCCACCATCCCTCTGGCTGCTCCCAGCCCACAGGAAAGGGCTTCTGGATCACCATCCCTACCGCTGCTCTGGCCCCTGTCCCACCTCTCCCAGCTCAGAGGAGGTAATTCATGCAGGCGCTAACAGCACCCCGACCCAGTCGAAATGAGAAAACACATAAATAACTCTCAAAACCAGACTTCCAGATCACCTACAGCAACCCCAAAGGGAAATGAGATGGAACACTCTGATACTCAACCACCTGGACCCACTGAACTGGCAACAAAAGGGGATCTGGAAAAAATCAAATCAGAAATAATTTCTCAGATAACAGGAGAAATTGTGCCCTTAGTGCAAGACATGATTAATAAATCTAGAGAGGAGCTCAGGAACATGATGGAATCCCAACATAAGAAACAAAGGGAATCCATAAAACAGATGCAAATAGATTTCCAGCACATGAAAAACTCCACTGAAAGTCTACACAGCAGAATGAGCCAGTGTGAGGACAGAATTTCAGATATAGAAGATAAGATTGCAATTAGTGACCAGGAAAAGAAAAATTGCTTCAAAATTATAAGGGAACATGAGAAATCAATCCAGCAGCTGCTAGATGATGCAAAAAAGAATAACATAAGACTGATTGGGCTCAATGAAGAAACAGGAGAGAGTGCAGATGACATAAAAAATCTCTTCACAGAAATGATGGCAGACAACTTCCCAAGCAGGGGAAAAGGGCTTGACATACAGATAAGTGAGGCATATAGGACTCCAAATAGCCTTGATCAAAAAATATCTACACATAGGCATATAATTGTTAAGATTCCAGACACACAACAGAAGAACAAAGTTCTCCAAGCAGTCAGAGAAAAGAACGAAATCACATACATAGGAAAGCCCATCAGAATCACAGCAGACTTCTCAACACAAACCATCAAGGCAAGAAGAGCTTAGAGTGACATATTCCAAGCCCTAAGAGAAAACAGCCTCCAACCCAGATTGATGTACCCTGCAAAACTATCTTTCAAAATGGATGGAGAAATAAGATACTTTCATGACAAAGAGCACCTTAGGAACTTCGTCAATACCAAACCAGCACTCCAAAGAATTTTACACAATAGCCTAGGAACAGACATTGAGGAACACAACCCCAGGAAGCAAAGCAGAATGAACTCATCTGGCATGACAAGAAATTAAATGTAAAGGAGGAGAACCCAACAAAAAGAAAAAGTCACGGCAATGATAAGTCAATACATTTCAGTTATAACCATGAATGTTAATGGTCTCAATTCACCAATCAAAAGAAATAGACTGGCAGAATGGGTCAAGAAGCAAAATCCAACAATATGCTGCATACAAGAAACACACTTAATTCAAAAGGAAACTCATAGACTGAAAGTTAAAGGGTGGAAAACAATACTCCATGTGACAGGAACCTGAAAAAAAGCAGGAGTAGCTATCCTCTTGGCAGATCAAGTAGATTTCAAACCAACACTGATTAAGAGAGACGAAGAAGGACACTATATCCTTGTAAAGGGAAGAATCCAAGAGGAAGAGATGACAATCATAAATATCTATGTACCAAACACTAGTGCACCCAACGATATAAAACAAATACTAACACACATGAAAAGTCATATATGCACTAATACAATTGTAGTGGGGGACCTCAACACCCCACTGTCACAAATAGATAGATCAACTAGACTAAAAATAAGTAATGAACTCAATCAAACTCTTGAACAAATGAACTTCACAGATGTTTACAGAGTCTTCCACCCCACAAAATCAGAATACACATTCTTCTCAGCTGCACTTGGGTCATTCTTCAAAATAGACCACATACTCACACATAGGACATGTTTAAGTAAGTGCAAAGGAACTGAAGTTATCCCCTGTATATTATCAGACCATAGTGTGATGAAATTGGAGATCCATAGCAAAAGAAACACAAAAAATGACATAAACACGTGGAAATTGAACAACACACTTCTGAATAACCAATGGGTCACAGAGGAAATTAAAGAAGAAATCAGACAGTTCCTTCAATTCAATGACAATGACAATACAGCATATCAGAATCTATGGGACACAATGAAAGCAGTCTTACGAGGGAAATTCATAGCAAGTGAATACGCGTATTAGGAAAACAGAATGAGCCCAATTAAACAACCTGATGCCGAACCTCAAGCTTCTAGAAAAAGAAGAGCAGGGCAACCCCAAAGCTCATACAAGGGAGCAAATTATAAAGATCAGAGGAGAAATCAATGCAATGGAGACTAAGAGAATGATACAAAAAATCAATGAAGCCAAGAGTTGGTTCTTTGAAAGAATCAACAAAATTGTCAAACCTTTAGTCAACCTTATCAGAAAAAGGAAGGAAAAGGCCCAAATCCATGCAATTAGGAATGAAAAGGGTGAAATTTCAACAGACCCAGCAGAAATCCAGAGGATCATCAATACCTACTTCCAGAACCTATAGCCAATAAGATGGACAACACAGAAGAAATGGACAGATTCCTAGATACATATGAATTACCAAAGTTGAACGAAGAAGACCTAAACATTCTGAACAAGCCAATATTATTCAATGAAATTGAAAATGTAATTAAAAACTTATCAACTAAGAAAAGCCCAGGCCCTGATGGCTTCACTGCTGAATTCTACAAGACATTTAGAGAGGAACTGCTGCCACTACTGTTTAAACTCTTCCATGAATTTGAAAGGGAAGCAATACTCCCAAATTCATTCCTGGAAGCAAGCATCACCTGGATCCCCAAAGCAGAGAAAGACCCAACTGAAAAAGAGAACTATAGGCCAATCTCACTAATGAACATAGATGCAAAAATCCTTAATAAGATACTGGCAAACAGAATGCAGAAGATCATCAAGAAGATCATACACCCTGATCAAGTGGGATTCATCCCAGGGATGCAGGGATGGTTCAATATACGAAAATCAGTTAATGTAATACACTATATCAATAGAGGCAAGGACAAAAACCATATGATTCTCTCCATAGATGCAGAAAAAGCATTTGACAAAACCCAACATGCATTTATGATAAAAACCCTACAAAAATTTGGGATAGTCTCTACCTCAAACTGATAGAAGCCATCTATGAAAAACCAACAGTCAATATCATACTAAATGGTCACAAACTGAAATCCTTCACACTCAAATCAGGAACAAGACAAGGATGTCCACTATCACCACTCTTGTTCAATATAGTTCTGGAAACATTAGCCACGGCAATTAGACAAGAGAAAGAAATAAAAGGAATAAAGATAGGTAATGAAGAAGTCAAAGTGTCATTATTTGCAGATGACATGATACTCTATATAGAAGACCCCAAGAACTCCACCAAAAGTCTTCTAGACTTAATAATCAAATTCAGTCAAGTAGCTGGTTACAAGGTCAACACACAAAAATCAATAGCTTTCCTCTACATGAATGACAGACTCATTGAGAGAGAAATAGGGCAAATAATTCCTTTCACAATAACATCCAAAACACTGAAATACCTAGGAATCAACCTGATGAAAGAAATCAAAGACCTCTTCTCTGAAAACTATGGCACTCTGAAAAGAGAGATTGAAGAGGATATCAGAAAATGGACAGACATCCCCTGCTCCTGGGTAGGAAGGATTAATATAGTGAAAATGACCATACTTCCAAAACTGCTATAGAGATTTAATGCAATTCCAATTGAGATCCCAGCAGCATACTTCATCAATCTCGAGAAAACAATCCAAAAATTCATTTGGAGCAAGAAGAGGCCCAGAATAGCAAAAGCAATTCTAGGTAACAGAGACATGGCAGGGGGGTATCACAATCCCCAACCTGCAACTCTACTGCAAAGCTACTGTGATAAAAACAGCATGGTACTGGCAAAGAAACAGACTTGAGGACCAGTGGAACAGATTAGAAGATGCAGAAACAATGCCAGACACACTCAGCCATGTCATCTTCGACAAAGGAGCCAAACACCCTCACTGGAGGAAAGATAGCCTCTTTAATAAATGGTGCTGGAAAAATTGGGCTTCAACTTGCCAAAGATTAAAACTAGACCCGTATCTCTCACCATGCACTAAACTAAAATCAAAATGGATTGAAGATCTAAATATTAAAATAGAAACTCTGAACCAGTTGGAACAGAGGTTAGGTAGAACCCTTGAAGACATCGGTGTAGGAAAAGATTTTATGAACAAAACCTCAGTTGCCCATGAACTAGCACAAACAATCAACAAATGGGATCTCTTCTTATTAAAAAGCTTCTGCACAGCAAGAGAAACCACCAGCAGTGTGAAGAGACAACCCACAATGTGGGAAAAAATCTTCACCTGCGCTTCCTCATACAAAGGTCTACTATCTCGAATCTATAAAGAACTTAAAAAGATCAGACCTTCCAAATTTAAAGACATAATCTGAAAATGGGCATCTGAAATGAACAGACATTTCTCAGACAAAGAAGTAGAAATAGCAAATAAATACATGAAAAAATGTTCAACATCACTGGTCATTTGAGAGATGCAAATGAAAACAATGCTGAGATTCCACCTCACTCCAGAAAGAATGGCTGCTATCATGAAATCAACCAATAACAAATGCTGGCGGGGCTTTGGGGATAGAGGAACCCCGGTCCACTGCTGGTGGGAGTGTAGACTGGTGCAAGCACTGTGGAAATCAGTATGGAGGTACCTCAAAGAAGTAGGACTGGAAATCCTATTTGACCCTGCTATTCCACTGCTGGGGATCTTCCCCAAAGAATTGAAAGAATCATACCACAGTGATATATGTGCACCCATGTTCATAGCAGTGCAGTTTGTAATAGCTAAAACTTGGAAACAGCCCAAATGCCCATCAACTGGAGACTGGATAAAGAAAATGTGGTTTTTTTATAAAATGGAGTACTACTCAGCCATCAAAAATGAAAAATTAGAGACATTTATAGCTAAGTGGATGCACATTGAGGCAATACTCTTAAGTGAAATAAATAGGACACACATGTGTAAATACCAAATAGTTTCTCTGGTGTGAGAAACTGAAAGTGTAAACAAGGACTAAATGTATAATAGGTAATGTGAAATAGGAAGCAAAGGGGCAAAGGGGAAGGAAGTGGGAGGGCTAGGGGAAAGGATAGAAGGGAATGGGATTAATATGAGAAAATGGAAAAATAGGAACAAAATCTTTGTAAATAGGAAGGAATGGAGGGGTTGAAGGGAGTGCTGGGCAAGAGTGAAAACTAAGAACCAAGAGAGACTATGTAAAGGTGCAAATTTCCAATGATGAAATGTCATTATATTGTATACCTAAAATGTACCAATGATTAGAATGAATAATTGAAAATGCAAAATAGGAAGAAAAGGTCCAAAGGGGTAGGGGTAGTGGGAGGGGCAGGGGAAAGGAAAGAAGGGAAAAGAAAAGATGATGAGAAATGGAAAAAATGGAAATAAAGTCTTTGTAAATAGGGAAGGGTGGAGGGCGTGAAGGGAGGGCTAGGAATGGGGAAAAAATAAGAACCAAGATGCATTATATAAAGGTACAATTCCCAATGAGAAATGTAATTGTGTTGTATACCTGCAATGTACCAATAAAAGAATTTAATAAAAAAAAATATACTAAAAGGAAATGAAAATACTTGAATTTCTCATGTACATATGTAGAGGCCAATTAAGTAAAAAATTTCAGTATTTAAACTCTAGTTTAGTCTTCTCCAGAGATTGTACTTGGTAACATACTCATTAAGCATTGGTAAGCTCTACTTCCAAAAAAATCTCTCCTCTAAGAATGTGACACAAGTCCTCAAATTTATTTATTTTACCTTGCAATACGTCCAATAATAATGATGGTTTTATTGAATTTTTATCATGTTTTAGAAACTATGTAAAGTGTTGTTCATGAATATTTTAATTAATTTCTCACCCTACCTTACATGGAGGCAGTCATTATTTTCCACTCTCTTGGTGAGAAAATTGAAGCTGAGATGGGTTGAATGACCTGCTGAAGGTTGTATCTAGTGTGCTGGAGAGTGAGAGATGTGACAGTCTGACAGCCTGCTTGTGAAATCCACCCTCACTATTACTGAAAAAAATTATATATTTAAACTTCTTTCATTAAATGTAAGTTATTTCATCATTTTTACTAATGATGATACATATTGGGCATTAGAACAATACTAATGCAAGAAATTAAAAGACAAAAATTATTAGCACCTATCCTTATATTAGTACATATATTATGTTTATTCTTATGGTTTTGTTAAGTGTAAGAAGTTACTATAAGCAATATCGCACGTTATTGGTATCTCTACTTATATAAGTACATTGGTGCTGTATACTATATATATAAGACTGAGTCAGGGTTTAAATACTGGGAAATTTTTAATAGGTTATTACCTATATATGTAGAGAAAAATTATTTAATATATATTATATACATACATGTGAATACATAGACTATATTATATGCTAATATAGTACAGTAGAATAAGTGTATAATTAACATAAAGTATGATTGAATAAAATATGAAAACAATCATTATTTTGTAGTAATTTGGGAAAAATTTAGCATTATTTATATGAAAAATGTAAAATGTGACACACATGAGAGTTTTAAAAATAAACTTCTTGAGGGCAATTCTTTAAAAAATCACCATCATTAATGTGGTATTTAATACACAGTTTGAATAAATAAATGAAGAATGCTATCAAATAAAATTTCCTTTAGACCCGCTTCACATTCTAACAAGTGTTTATTATTTCACATTTTTGTTATCAGTTATCTATATTAATTTATAAATAGTTCTAAACTAGTTCTTAAAACTAGTTTGTGCCCCTATATAAGTTAAACTTTTGATCTATAATGATTTTACATTGTAAATATAATTATCAGATATTTTCTCCATTGTACAAGAGTCAATGCTAGTCTAGTTCACTTCATATGAGATGATCATGGTTTCTAAACAGATAGATTTGGTGTTAATGGAATTGTACTGAAGCTGTACTAACATGATAGCTAGAAAGTCATGTTCTATGGTTGCATGACCCAGTGTGACAGCTATTAGCTGCAAGTGGACATTTAAATTTAAATAGATTAAAATGAAGTAAGATGGAAAACTCAGTCAGTTGCACAAGAGGAAGCCACATTGAACTGTATGGACACAGAAGGTTTCCACTGTCAAAAAAAAAAAGTGCCACTAGACATATTGCTCTGAAAGGAGGTAGAATTGATAATACAAATCAATTATATTTGCAGATAACTTAAAAACTTCTAGTCTGCTGACAATTTCATTTTGTCTGTATCCTTCTCCACACATTCCACTCAAACATGATCTGTGTACACTGAGCTATAAGTCTAGTTTCCTTCACATCATGATGCTGAAGGAGGCAGTCATCTTGGGTGAAATAAGCCCAGAATTAAAGGAAGCAAGAAGAAAAGCAAAAGCAAAAGGCATAGAAATACTCAAACTCTACAACCAGCTGTTGTATGATCAAGTAATCTGTGGAGTACAGTGTGACTCATCTGTTGGGTGATTAGCTTAAAATCAAACTTACACAAGGCAAGAAAATTAGAAACACCAAATATAAATAGACAAGGATAAATTCCAAAGCATTAAATAATCATGTCATTTAATTTTTGTAGAGGATTGATTTTTTTCCCCTTGATGCTTTAACCTACAGCATTGGGATTTCCAGTGGCTCTCTTCCTTTCCCTTCTTTCTTGATTGCTAGGTTTCCAAATTAAGTTCAAATTAAGTTCCTCCCTAGATACTAGGTACCTATTCTGAACTTTTCCATCTGAGATTCCCCTTTCAAACCTAATGTAAAAATGATTATAACCAAATGGGTTTCCAAGGTAATGACACAGTATCAGTTCTGTTGCCCAAAGTTTCCGACTTACCTCATAAATGCATTCATTTTTATTCTCTGCCTGACTCAATAATGACAGGTTACTGTAATTTCATCTTCCTGAAGCACCCCTTCTATTTCTCAAGCTATATGTAATGTCTTTTTCTCAAACACAATGTAATAAATATTAGATTTCAAAAACTCACAAAGAGAAACAAAAAAGGTTGTTCACACTAGCGCAGAAATTATTCACTAGAGGATAATCCTATATGTCAAACTCTAGTTTTGGGAAAAAATTGCAGGAAGCATTGTCTCATATATGCTTCTAAATGTAGTTGAAACTGTTAAGATCAAACAGCTATTTAACAAAAACCTTTCATCTTTCACCACCCATAACCCTGAGTTTTATAACTTCTGATTTGTTCACACAATGCATTAAGATACATAAATTTTTATCTTGAGTAGAATTAATGGAGAATACCTTCAGAAGTATTCCACGAAGTCACAAATCATTTTAGTGCCTTTGTTGGAACTCACCAAAAAATAAATATTAAAAATCATAACTTTATGGTAGTATGGATTGAGTCCAGGGCTTTCACACTAAACCATATCCTCAACCTTTTTTAAATTTTGATTTTGAGGCAGTGACTTGCTGAATCATGAAGTTGACCAGGCTAAGCTCAAACTTGCAATCTTTCTACCTCAGCCTCCTAGTGTGCTGGGATTTCGGCTGTTCATCACCATTACTGGTACCTACTCAGGCCAGTGTGTCCAGTCACTTGCTGGCCATCATCCGACTTAAGGCATGTCCAAGCCATCATGGGCACCATCTGAGATTTACTGGAATTATTTAATTTATGGAACAGAAATAGGAGAGCTGCAATGTTTTCTTCAGGTGAAATTTTGATTGCAATGTAGAGCTTGGGAGCATGATAATTTTTCTAGAAAGTCAAGAAGTTTCAGACTTGATTCAGAACTAGTACAAGACCAACATTTTTACTGGTACAGATGAATACATCAGGGAATAGAATGAGTGGAACAAAGTGTAGTAAAAATCCATACTTGAGGCTGTCATCCCTACTGCTAGAGGTCAGATATGTGAAGGACATGTGTATAGATTTTCTGAAATCTATTTGAATGAAGAATTTAGAAATCTCTTCAGAAAGTCATCATCTTAAAGGAAAGACAGATTTAGTTTCAACAAACTTATCCCCATAACAAAGCCTTCACTAGCAGAGGTTCAATTTTGAATATAGCCATTTCAAACTTTATTCCTTTGGGGAAGGGAGATATGTGGTCTGCACTTTCAGTCTGGTTTTTTCCTTTCTAGTAATGAAAATCCTTGTGAGGTAATTTGGAGCTAGATTAAAGTGCTTTCCTGCTCCTTCTCAATAACTCAAGGTCAGCACGGTACACATTCAAAGAAGCAGAGACCTATATTTACATGAAGGTAACCTTGCAATTCCTTCCTTTTCATTTTAGGTGATGTCTCTCAATAAAATCAGACAACATTAGAAGCTCTTAATCTGTGCCAAGGATTAGGGACACAGTGGAGAACAGAACAGACATTGTCTTCTTGAGAGCAGTCATAGTCTCACCAAGGAATCAGTCCTCAAAAATAAGTACTTCATTAATTATAAAACTGCAAAAATGAAAGAGCTTGTGACAGGGGAAAATCTTATTGAATAGGGGTACAGGTAAGGTATGGCTTGGAGTGGGATTTAAAATCTAGCTGAGGGCTGTGTCAACTTAATCAGGTAAATAGCGTACAGATGCTATTAAATTAGCAACAAAGAACATGTGCAAATGAAGAGAATATATCTACTATGTTTGAAGAACAGAAAGAGCTAGTGTGGTTATTGCAAAATAGAAGGGGAGAAACAGGGAGGAAAAAGTTGTAGTGGTTAGCAGGGATCAGATCATGAAGGGTGCAGTCACCAATGTTAAGGATTTAAGTGTCCTAAGGGTATTAGGAAGGCACACAAGGGTTTTGAACAGGAAGTGATAATGGTTAGCACTGCCTTATTGAACTTCACTTAAGCTGTTTGTCGGTGAATGGATTACAAGATGGCCTGTAAGACAGAGGGCCTTACCAAATGCTCCGAGGAGCTGACTATAGTGAAGCACACTCAGGGATCCCAGCGGTGCCTCCAGAATGTAAGGCCAAGTGCCTTACCAAATGCTCCAAGGAGCTGAAGTGGAGCACACCCAGGAATCCCAGCGGTGCCTTCAGAATGTAAGACCAAGAGCCTTACCAAACGCTCCAAGGAGCTGGCTACAGCGAAGACCACCCGGGAAGGAACACACCAGCCAAGTTGGGAAACAGACCTTTATTAATCTGACCAGATGGCACTCTCAAAGCAAAATAGCTTAGAGAGGCAACTGGCTCAGAATCCGAGGCTGTTTTTATAGGGGGTTGAGGGGGAAGTTAACATATCAAAGAAAAGGGGACAAAGGTTAGTGGTCAACTGTCACATATTGATGGTTAGCAGACATCTGCAGCTTGTTCTAACAATTGTGGTGCCTGGAATATCAGTTCTGGATAAACAAAGAGATGAGTAGTTTACTCTGGGACCCTAGGTCTGTTACAGATCCCTATCTAGCATCTCTAGACTAACAAACATCTCCATCCATTAACTCACATTTTAATTACAATGGGGCTGGAATATCTAGAGTCCTTAGACTAACAAGCATCTCTATCTATTAACTTACATTTTAATCCCAATGGGGCTGGAGAAAAAGGGGCAAAGGTTATGCAGTCCCACATTCCCCACTGATTTTTTTGGAACTTAAGTAATCTTACGCACAAATGTAGGTATCTATTGTATACAACAACATGACAATAATAAGCATGTACACACAACTATGATGACAAGCAAAAGTTGTTTTAACCATTGTAGGTTGGGCAACCACGAAGTTAACCATTTGAACAAGTCCCCGCCATCCTCATTATATATTTTTTCAACCAGATCTTTTAATTGTTTTACCTTTTCTTCTATCTTTGGACCATTATTGGTAAGATTGAAACAACACATATTTTTTACTCTTTCACAACCTTGGTGGTGGAGGAGCAACAAATAGTCTATTGCTGCTCTATTATCTAAGATTGTCTGTCTCTGTTCTTGTAACTCTTGGTTAACTAATGCCAAGGCTGATGAGGTAGCATTTAACCCTTTGACCACCTTGCAAGCTAATTTTCACACTGCATTTTTAGCATGGACTCCTATAGAATGTAGGGCAACAAAAGATGCTATCATGGTTATTACTTCTGCATCTGTTAACAGACCTATATCATCATCACATCCCGGTGTAGTGTAAGGTGACCAACGTTTAGTTCTGTTAGGCACAACCAAATCAGTCCTGTCTGGCAACACTACAGCTAGATGACTCAAACAGCAACAGTTCTTGGTTAAATTTGCTGGAATATAATTAAAGGTTATTTCTTCACAGGTATAAAATCATCCTATGGGCAGGGAGATATGGCAATTATTATACACAATTTTTGGTTTTATGTGGCAGGACATCCCTTTTGACTGTTTTATCCTCAGACACTTGGTTGTACAATTTTCATACATAGCACATTCAGTTTTGTTTGACATAATTACCTTGGCTGTATATAATTTGACTGCATTTTTAGGTTTACAGCAGGTGTCATGTCCCCAATTATAACTATCTGTGTAAGTAAGATTTTTCCCTGGGATGTCTTAAAATAGGGTATAGGGTCATATTAACTCTAAAGAGGTGCATACCGGAAGGAGACAGCTTCTTAGCACATGATGGAAATTTACATCAGCATTTAAGCAGAATTTAGACAAGTTAAGCGAGTTTGCCAATTGAATCTATACATTTTTTGTGTGACCTAGTCCTCTTGGGGGCAATAATGTCAGTGTCCCAGAGAATATCATCATTAAGGTGAAACATCTTCAACCCGTTCCAGTCTTAGCTTTTGGTCACCTGGTTGGCTGATAACCTTCCATTTGTCTTTCTTGATGTCTGTGAGGGGTCCTGCTTTTAGATGGTTGTGATGTATCCAGGCAGAATGTCCAGCCACCTTTACCATCAAGGGAGTTGACAGGACAATAGGAACCGGTCCCTTCTAAGGAGGTTTCAGGGTCTTGGAATCAAACCTGCAAATAAAAACCAAATCTCCTGGCTTATAGGGTAAAGGTTGTAAAGGGTTTTCATTTGGACTAGTCATTTTTTTTTTTGTAGTGTCTCATGTAGCTCTGACTGAAGCTGATGAACTGTCTTTAAGGATTTAAGGAGTCGAAGGTGGGAAAATTTTTCCTTTAATTCTACATCTATTAATGGAATGATTGGGGGAGATCATCCATAAACAATCTGGAAGGGGGACAGCTTGAGGGGGGGCTTGGGAGTGCACCTCATCCGGAGGAGGGTAAAGGGGAGAAGCTCTACCCAATCTAGTTCAGTCTCCAAGCATAATTTAGTCAGAATTTTTTTAAAGTTCGATTTGTTCTTTTTATCTGTCCTGAACTTTGAGGCCTATAGGAACAGTGTAGATTTTATTTTATTTCAAGGATATTACTAATTAACTTAGATATCTTAGCCATAAAGGCTGGACCATTGTCAGACCCCAGAGCTAAGGGCAAACCAAAACGGAAAACTATTTTTGTCAGGAGTCTTTTAACTGTTACTTTTGTTGTCTCCTTTTTAGTGGGGTATGTTTTTACCCATCCTGAAAATGTATCTACAAAAACTAGCAGGTATTTGTACCCATACATGTCTGGCTTTATTTCAGTAAAGTCTAATTCCCAATGTTTTCCTGGAGTTAGCCCTCTGTGTTGGACCCCAGGGTGCCCGGTTACCCGATTAGCATTTACCTTGAGGCAGGTGGGGCATCGTCTCACCGTGTCCTGGGCCTTTTGGGCTAATCTCTGGCTGACAAAATAAGGTTGCAGGGCAGCCATCATCCTTTTTTTTTTGCCGAGGTGGGTGGACTCAGGTAGTTCTCGCAGCAATGTGTCTGCTACAGTGGCTGGGAGCACCACCTTTTTATCCTTAGTCATCTACCATCCATGTTTTCCTCAAGTCCAGCGCCTCCTGTTCATTTCTGCTACTTTTTTATCTGTGTATTCAGGTTTTTCTGGGAGTACCTGTGTGGGAAACAGAACCATTTGCTTCTCCACTGATTTTTGGGCAGCTTGTTTTGCTGCCTGGTCAGTAGCATTATTACCAATTATCTTGGGGCTAAGCTCCTTCTGGTGCCTGCGGCAATGGATGATGGCGACCTCTCCAGGCAACCAGATTGTTTGTAGCAATGTCAATATCTCAGTCTTATTTTTTAAAGTCAAATCTTGTCCAAAGGTCAATTTGTCAGCCTATCGGGTTAAAGCAGCTGCTGCTGTTATTGTCCTCAAACAAGTAGGCCACCCTCAGGCCACTGGGTTGAGCTTCTTTGAGAGGTATGTCATAGGCCGTTTCCATGGCCCAAAAGCTGAGTAATCACTCCCTTAGTTACCCCATTTTTCTCTGCCACATACAGGGTAAAGGGCTTGTTTAAGTCTGGCAATGCCAGGGCTGGTGCCAATGCAAGTGTAGTCTTAAGCAATTGAAATGCCTGCTGGCGAGCCTCAGTCCATTTGAGGGGTGTATTTCCTCCTGCAGTGGCCTCATGCAGGGGTTTGGGCAATCTCAGCAAAGCCAGGAATCCAAATCCTGCAATAGCCAACTGCCCCTAGGAACTCTCGCACCTGTTTCTTTGAGCCTGGCTTCGGAATCTGGAGAATTGCAGATACTCTCGATTCTGCCAGCATCCTCTTTTCCTTTTCAAGAATATAGCCCAAGTAGGTTACCTTGGTCTGGCAGAGTTGAGCTTTCTTCCAGGACATCCAATATCCCAGTTCCTGGAGGGCTTTCAGGAGGCCCTCGGTGGCTGCAATGCATTCCTTATCGTTTGAAGTCGCCACCAGGAGGTCATCAACATACTGAAGAATAGTCGCCTGGGGAAACATTTTTCTTACCTCTTGCAGATCTTTGTTGAGAGCTTCCCCGAACAGAGTGGGGGAGTTTTTGAACCCCTGCAGCAGCCGGGTCCATGTCAGCTGTCCAGTGGGTCCGGTCTTTAGGTCAGTCCATTCAAAGGCAAAGAGGGGCTGGCTCACAGGAGCTAGAGGCAGGCTGAAAAATGTGTCTTTAAGGTCTAATACTGAGTACCACACATGACTGGGAGGGATGAGACTCAACAGAGTATAGGGGTTTGGCACTGTTGGGTGAATGGTCTCTACCCGGCTGTTTATTTCCCACAAATCCTGTACTGGTCTGAAGTCCGAGGTGCCAGGCTTCCTCACAGGAAGCAGGGATGTATTCCAGGCTGACTGGCAAGGGACGAGGGTGTCGGCTTTCTGGAGTCAGTGGATGTGTTTGGAGATCCCCACCTTGGCCTTGTCAATCTTCTTTGTCTACCAAGAGAACTCTATCTCTTTTTTTTTTTTTAGCCTCTTTTTTTCTCTTTCTTTTTAACTTTTCACAATCTCTCTTGTAATGGCCCTTTTTTTTTGCAATATGTACATTGATCTTTTTCTAACAAGGGCCATATTTTACTTTTATCTTTTTTTAAAATTTCCTCTGTATTTCTTTCGGATAAAACCTCTATTTGTCAAGGCTGCAATGTTCGCCCTTCCTATCTTTTTAGCCATTCTATCCTCAAAAGGATCCCTATTGTTAAACACCTTCATTGCCACACTCATCAACTTTTTCCTATTTTCTCTCTCAAATCCTTCCATCCGCTGCAGTCTTTTTTTTCTAATATCTGGGGCCGACTGAGTAACAAAAGCCAAATTAATTGCCTGCCGATTTGCAGGGGCATCTGGGTCAATTGGAGTATACGTACGATATGTTTTCAACAGACGCTCCAGAAAGGTAGAAGGGGATTCCTCAGGTCCTTGAAGGACCTTGCTTACCTTGCTCAAGTTGGTAGCCTTTGAGTGGCTCCCCTCAGGCCAGCTAGGAGATGCTGATGATAGGTTTGGAGAGCTTCTCTCCCGCCCGAGGAATTAGCTTGCCATGGGGGACGGGTGGACGGAAGTATACAGATCACTGGTAGAGAAAGGGATATAGACATAATGACCCTGTTCTACTTCCCTAAGAGGCAGAAGAGGAACTGAACTAGTCTCTTCAGTGAGAGCTCCGCTGGGACCATAAGGGGCCCCTGTTCACTTGTGGGAGGGGGAGGTCCTATAACAAGATCTAAGGGGTCAGGATCTTGTGAGAGCACCGGCTTGGGAGCCCGGGTTTTGGCCTTTTGGGTTCCCTTGGGGCCATAACCAGAATGCGAGAGTTTGTTCACAGGGAGCAACGCTGCAACCATGCCGGAGGCTCTTGACAAGCCCGAACCCAGATATTTATATATGGAAACTGATCAGCATGGCTAGGGTGCCCGGTGACTTTTTTCCATACCGCCCTGCAGAGACCTGGGTCAAAAGAGCCCTCAGCTGGCCATCCAACTCCGAAGGCTGGCCATTCCAATTGACACAGGGAGCGAAGTTTTCGGCAAGAAAATTTAACCCTATATTCGTTCTCCTGTTCTGGGGAAAAAGCCAATTTAAAATTAGTGAGAAAACAATCCAATGGGGTATTTCTGGAGCAGGATCCTCCCATCTCTGTCCTGATGGTTTAGAAAGAAATATAAAATTAAACACACGACGGACAGGACACTAACGTACAAATGTCAAGACAAATAGGCGCCACAACAAAAGCAAAATTAAACCTTCCCTTGTTCCTCGTCAGGAACCTTGGGGTCAGGGGAGACTTACCGGCCCGTCAGCCACCTCACTCCTGACAACAAACGGTTGCAACCAGCCAAAACTTACCTCTGGAGGTTTTCTGAGGTCTGTGCCTGAGTCTCCTGCTGGATCCCGCCACAGAGTCTCGGCTGAACCGGGGTTCTTTACCCGGGCATCTCGCTGGGGCCTCCAAAATGTAAGACCGAGGGCCTTACCAAATGCTCCGAGGAGCTGACTATAGTGAAGCACACTCAGGGATCCCAGCGGTGCCTCCAGAATGTAAGGCCAAGTGCCTTACCAAATGCTCCAAGGAGCTGAAGTGGAGCACACCCAGGAATCCCAGCGGTGCCTTCAGAATGTAAGACCAAGAGCCTTACCAAACGCTCCAAGGAGCTGGCTACAGCGAAGACCACCCGGGAAGGAACACACCAGCCAAGTTGGGAAACAGACCTTTATTAGTCTGACCAGATGGCACTCTCAAAGCAAAATAGCTTAGAGAGGCAACTGGCTCAGAATCCGAGGCTGTTTTTATAGGGGGTTGAGGGGGAAGTTAACATATCAAAGAAAAGGGGACAAAGGTTAGTGGTCAACTGTCACATATTGATGGTTAGTAGACATCTGCAGCTTGTTCTAACAATTGTGGTGCCTGGAATATCAGTTCTGGATAAACAAAGAGATGAGTAGTTTACTCTGGGACCCTAGGTCTGTTACAGATCCCTATCTAGCATCTCTAGACTAACAAACATCTCCATCCATTAACTCACATTTTAATCACAATGGGGCTGGAATATCTAGAGTCCTTAGACTAACAAGCATCTCTATCTATTAACTTACATTTTAATCCCAATGGGGCTGGAGAAAAAGGGGCAAAGGTTATGCAGTCCCACAGGCCCAAATGGATTTGAGCAGCCTGGTTCAGATGTTATTGCAATAACTAAACCAAATGACATATGGACTTCAGACTAGGATGGTGGTTCTAAAAGTGTTGTCTATGGTCCTGTTAGCATCCTGGGGATCCTTTCATGGTGCTAAAAATTATTTTCATAATAACACTAAGACATTATTTGCTCTTTAAGTCATTTTGATATTTTTAATGATGGTAAAAAATCCATAGTTCTCAAGATTGCCAAGGCTGAGATAATAAACTGTTGGTGGTCTCTCTAGAGGGAGACCTGAAATCTCGGAAAGCACCAACTTTTAAAGAAAGAAAAGGAGACAGCCTGGGAGACGAGCAGCAGTTTAATTCCTCTGATACTGTTCGACAATCACAAAGGAAAGAAGCAAGGCTTTTATACATGTAGGAAAGCAGCTTAGTTATTCTGGCTTTCTGATTTTAACCTCTGGTGACAAATGACTTTAAGTGACTCATAAAAGCTACAGCCAAATTCACAAGTCCCCTGTTTCTGTTCACCAATCCCGTACATCAAAGAGCACACGGTAGCCCTCTTCTTATCAGATAGTATCAAGAGAGCAGGATGACTTTAGCCAAAATCAAGCCCACCGGCCCACCACAAACATCACAGATGTGCATAGTGAGTCATATCTCTCTTACCACCCATAGAGTCATTGGGTCGCAGTCCTCTGATCCCAGAAAATGGTAAATAAGAGAACTAGGAAAACCTGTTTTTCTCCCCTGAGATTTTTACAATGTCTCTTAAAGTTTTCTGGCATTCTTTTAACAAACAGACTTGTGGAAACTTAATTTTCTCAGTTAACAAACTTCTTGTGATCAATTCTTACAACTAGACAGCTGAATTCTACAATTTCCCACAATAAACTATGCTTATTATCATTAAATTCTTCATCTTAACATATTCTCAGTGAAAAACTGCAAGTTTTCCTTAAGGATATCCTTGATGAAGCAGAAACATCTATTAATTTTATTAACTCTGCTCCCTGAGAACACATCTTTTAAAATATTCTGTCTGATAAAGTGGTGAAACATTTTGCTGAAGCAGCTCAAAGTTGTTACCAGTTCCCCAGAGCAGAAGCTATTTTTCTCATGTAGTAGAAAGAGGTCAGATGCTCAAGGCTGCACAAGACCAAAGAGAGGGAGGCCTGAGAGTGGATGCTGTAAAACCCAAAGAGAGCAGATAAATCTAAAGTGGCAAATATAAATAGACCTGTGAGTAAAACTGTTGAGCTTCCTGGTCCTGCTTGTAATATGGGGTGGCCCTGGAAAGCTATTGCTGGGTGGGTATGAACAGTAGGATGCCAGAGCAGGCTTATGATGGATCAAGAGAATGAGCACATGCACCGCTTTCCAACTCTGCTGTCAGAAATGTCAAATTGGTAGCTTGAAAACTGACATGATGTCTATATTTACACCATGTGAACTGAAAAACTATGAATCCTGCTTTTTAGTCCTGGAGAACCAGTTGTTAAATATTTACCAAAACATCTGTCTTATTACTTTCTTTGTCACTGAGGTCCAATATCTAATATTCACGACTTAAAGGAAGAGAGGTTTATTTTGGCTCACAGTATGATCCATAGTCCAATGGCTCCAAGGCAGAAATGTCATGGTGGAAAGGCCTTACAGAAGGAAGCAGCTCACATCATGGCAGTCAGGAAGCAGAGAGAGAGAGAGAAGGGCAAGGAAGACCAGTGTCACATGGGGCTTCTGATGAGGCCTCATCTCCTAACAGCAAGTGAACTCTGATCCAATCACCATCCAAACATATGAGGCTTTTGGGGAACTTCACAGATCTAAATCATTGCACCACTTCTGGTCCAAGCTGGTCTCTGAATTTTTTCTCCCTCTCAAATTCCTAAGACAAATTTTTGGCTCTCTCCAATAATCCTTGTTTGAAATCATTTTTGTTTGACAAGAGAATTCGAAACCATATGGTCTTTCTCATTTGAGTAATGAAAAGTACAAATAAAGAGCAAAGTAAAAGATTGATAGAAGGCAACAGGGAGATAAATCTTTTGCAAATGGGAAGGGGTCCAAAAGACTGAGGTTGATGGGAGGGGGAAGAGGAGGGGATGTAAAAAGATGTAAGATGTGTCACATACATGTACCAAATACTCACAGTGAATGTTAACATTATATGTCATAAACATGAACTAAGAAATTCAATAATAATAATGAAAATGAGAAAAGGAGATCTAGAGACAGAGGGGAGGAGATAGTTGAGAAGAAAGGAAATAAGAAAGAATCAAAATGTGTTATGTACCTACTCCCTAAGATGAATTTAAACTTCATATACTATAAACATGTACTAATAAAATTTTTAAAATGGTCAATGTCAAATGACCATTAAATGTTAAATGTTAAATATCTAGCACATAATATGTAATCAATAAATGTTGAATATTGAACATTAATTGAATCAAAAGTGGGTCAAAAGAAGACTAAGAATGTATATTTTATTTGTCGTTTATATAACATATTCTCTGTCTTCTCTAACATATATTTTGAATATAGCACTTACATCATTTTAGAGTTATTTATGTTTAAATGCCAAAAATCCATCCATTGAGACAAGTAATAAAGTTACTGAGTTCCCTAATTTCCTATTTACTTTCTTAAAGATATATTTAGAGAAGAAACTAAAATCTTACAATTTTTTTCTTAATCATGTATTATTTTAAACAGTTCTAGTCTTGACATTCATTTAGGGCAAAAAAAAAGAGGCTTAATAATTTTAAGGGAGGGCCTCCATTCAGTCATGCTTTAAAGTACTTTACATTTCCTCTTGCCAATAATTAGAACAAAAAAAGCTCATTAATAATCAATTTTCAGTCACCCAACAATTAATGAAAGAATCTGTGGAGATTTTTAAAAAATCTCATCTTTGCTTTTCTTTATTCACTTCTTGGCTTCCTGCCAAAGAATCTTTGCATTATTCATTAGCAGTAACACTACGGCATGACCCCGGAAAATAAAGGACTCTGAAACACAATATTTTCTTTTACTATTTTTTAGCAGTTCCCCCCAAACTGATGTTGCAACAGGAGGTCAAAACAATTAACTCAAATGAAATTTGTTAATATTTATAGGTTTCAAAGATCATTTGCTATAAAGATGGATCTGCTTAACTTTATACACTAATGAGTAGCCAGAAACACTGCTTCAATAAAGTTAAGTTTTTAAAAAAATCCCCAAGAATCTTAAATTTTGGCAACTTCTAGGAAGGATCAAAATTTTCTGAGAGTTATATAATAACCCCTCTTCTTCTAAAAAGCCTTCAGATCTTACAATGTTAAAATGTATTTCCATAGCAGGTAGTTTGTCATAATGAGTGAATTTTGAGCATGTTCTTTGGAAGATAAACAGAGAAAGATAAACAAAATGTTGGGTTTCAGTTATAGCTGAGCTTTCCAAAAGAAACAAAGTGACTAGTTAATCCTTAGAGTACTGGAATTTGCTGGAGTGTTAACCAAAAGAATATTTAGGAGATTGCCTATGTGTCTGTGTGTACGTGTATTCAAAACCCTGCCTTTGCTCTGAGGAAGAGCAGAAAGAAGGCCAGACCACTGACCCCATAGTTCCTACTCACGTAGGGTGTGTGTGTGTGTGTGTGTGTGTATGTGTGTGTGTGTGTCTGTAGATGGAGGTGAAGTAAAGAGGAGAGCTGTTAGCATCATTGTTCTTTTTAACACACAGAGGTAGGGAGACAAATCTGTGATCCTTTTCCTGATAGGTTCCAAAGTGGCTGTGGTAAAAACCAACATGGGCTCATCTATTCTGGTAAGGTTTCAGGCCGTCTAAGGTGGAAGATAATTTGTGATGGTGGTTACACCAGGTTTCTAGTTTGAGAGTTCAACTTAGCTTTGCTACAACTCAATTGGTCTTTTTGCCTCTTCACTAATTGTACTTGTGATGTGTGTGTAGTTTTCAGTGATCTCTCAGGGTACTGGAAAATCTAGCCACATACACAAAAGCTCACAACGAACATTCAATTTCTGTTAAATTTACAAAGCAGCATCAGAGAAAATACATCAAATATTGTTTTGGGCACAGAAGGGAAATCTAACTCCCTAAACCCATTCTTGATTATCACACTTTACCTGAATCAGCATCATCTTGCCCCTCATCCTCTCACATCTACAGCAGACTTATTTGTGACTTCACTGGGATTAGAGGAAAAGCTCCTCTCTTGGGTGGCAATGCATAGGAAAACAAGAGCTGAAAGAAGGAAACCAAGACACATAGGCACAGTTATAGAAGGGCTCATCAATATGCTGTGGTCCCAGAACTGTTTCCTGCCCTGGCTAAGGCCAACATTTTGGGCAGTTTCACATCCCCAATTCCCAAGACTTTTCATGTGTTCCCACTCTACCACTTACTGAGCCCAGTGTCCAGCTGTGGTTCTGTTATTCATACTGAGGTTCCAACTGACTCTATGCATTTGAAGACCAATGGTTTGGATCCTCTGTTAGCTTTCTTGAATTTTGGCTTGTTCTTGTTGAATTCTTAACCTAGTTTTAACAATCCAGGCTCTAGTTCCCAAGCTTTGCCATACTAACTGGTGCCCTGATTGACCCCACTAAAGTTATAATGCAGTGATATATTTAAAAAGGATGAAACCGAGTAAGACTGATAGTAGCTGGTATATACATTTTTATTTTCAAATGAAAAACTATCTTACTAAAATATTTGTTTAAAACCTACATTTACTACAGATAAAATGCCCTGTTTCCTTCTGAGAGAATGCTAATAAAAGTTGAGATACAGTATCATTTTCTCTACCTTTTGGGCAATTCAAAATAATTTATTGAAGTTTGTGGATTTGTGATAAAATGATAATGTATATAAAGACATTTAAAATAGTGCAAGTATTTGACATGTTTATGATTATATTATTTTTAAGTAAAGCTCAAGATAAAGCAATATCTTACCTTATCAATGGATCCATAGTTGAATCAGATGTCTGCAGGAATTAGCTTTTTCATTTCATAAAGTTTTAGATTTTAATGTCTCAATTAGGAAATAATTTCTTTTTTTTTTATTAAATTCTTTTATTGGTACATTTTAGGTATACAATACATTTACATTTATCATTGGGTGCTTGTACCTGTACATGATGTAGGAAATAATTTCATTAATGCTTTACAGAAGAATAGTATCAAACTGAGGTATAGTAATAAATGGTTCTTTCAAATATATTTACCTTATTTTTTTAGTTTTGATAATATACTGAAAATACATGCAAAAATACTAAAGATTTGATGGGGAATTTTATACTTTTAGAATCCCTCTTTGTATACTTCATGTAAAACCAGCGTCCTTTGAATTAATATTGTCTTTTGGGGGAGAACAGAAGATTAGATATAGCCATCTAAAATAGTTACAAGGAAAGAATCTGGGAGAATGACATGTAATTTACTTAACAAAAAGAACTTGAAGTTTTCCACATTTTAAAAGATAGGAAAGTTAGGTAAGTGGGTAAATGTGGGTTTGTGTGTGATTCATGTTGTTCCATGGAGACAAATTTGAATGCTCTTTAATACATGAGTCAGTTGAACTTACTAAATATTTTGAAATTGATATAACTTTCTGACTTGCTTAGGATGTAAGGACCATATCACTTTGTAAATAACTTAATGAATCCATGTGGGAATGAAGTCAATAAATTTATTTTTAGTTCTAGATGGTATACTCTTAAATGAAAATAGTTATCACTGGAAAAAATGCACCTAACTGTATTTTTTTCTAAACACCAGTGGACAAATATGCTGAAATCAAAGTTACGTCAGAAAAACTGACCCCAAATAATTTGCTGGAAGTTCCTGTATACTCTGAACTCATGGAACTCTAGCTCTGGCTGGAGATTCTGTAAATAAATCTTGCACAGCATCATGGACTAGAGGTTAGAGGCTATTTAGTATAAATAAGCAAAAACAGAGCTTGTGCTTGACATAGTATGTTACAGAAGATTTTCCCCCAAGGTTTTCAAGAATTGGAATTCATAATAAAGCCAAATATAACTGTGAAAGTCTAATGAGTAGAAGGAAATTATCATCAATTATATGACATTTTTAAACAAGTACATTGGGACCATGAGCTACAGACTATTTGAAATATCCTTATGATGCTTGCTCTGGGGATGTGCTTGCAAATTTAATTTCCAAATTTGGGATATCATTGAACTTTATTAAGGTAAAAAATAACTAACTGTGTGTGAAGCACAGTAGAAGGCTTTTCATTTATATATCTTATAATAACCAACAAGATAAACATTCTGTCCTCAATTTACAGGTGAAGATTTTGAGATTTAAGCTGCAGGAACTAATTCTGTAGGGAGTTCTCAAATATTATTCATTCTTTTATTCATTTATTTATTTATTTTAAAGAAGTAAGTAAACTTATGGTTCATTCATTGAGAAAGATGTTTATCTATTACAGACCAAAGGAGAAATGGTGTGGTTCCCATGTCTGTGGAAACTCCAGGAATGATTGAGTATGTGATAGGTCATGAACCCAAGGGCTCTTTCAAGAGTGAGATGGTAGAAAAAGAGATTAGAGTCTGGAGAAGAGGATAAAGGAAAAAATAGAACATATACATAAGCATTTAAAAGATGGTACTACATATACAATATGTGTGTATCTTCATTTATTTTATTTAATTTTTATTGTATTAGCACATGAGTGTAGTACATAATGTTTACATTCGTTGTTTGGAGTTGGTACATGTATTTACATAACACACCTTAATTCCCTTTTTCATCCCCTTTCTTACCTCTACCTTCCTCCTCTCCCCATCTCTTGATACCTTTCCCCTTTGGGAAACTCTATCTCCCCACTTCCTATTATCTATCTTTATTTTGTTCTTTATTCTTACTTTGGGTTACTCATATAAGAGAAACCATACAATATTTAAGCTTGTGTGTCTGATTTATTTCACTTAACATTATGGTCTAAAGGTGAATCAATTTTCCTACAAATGACTCAAGTTTATTCTTCTTTGTGGCAGAGCAGGAACTCTGTTATGTGTACATATCACGTTTTCTCATCCATTCATCTACTGATGGCCAAATAGTATGCTACCAAGATTTAGCTATTATGAGTTGTACTGCTATAAACATGGGTACAAGGGACACCTTTTTCTTTTTTAGTGTAATTCCTTTTCCAGTAATTATTGCACACTCAGAAATCAGCCTATTCACTGGCCATCATATCCATGCATGTGCACACACACACACACACACACACACACACACACACACACACACACTAGGAGATATGAAATAATTCTAGTAACCAGAGGAAGCACTATAAACTTCCCACTCTCCAGTATCTTGACTGTCAGTTTCCTGAGGAGGAAAACCCTGACGATTCCTTAAATTCATTTCATTTTAATTCATTTAAAAAATATTATCTTTATAAAAAAAAAGGTATTATCTTTCTCAGAAGACCATCTGCCATGCCTCTCTTCGATTGTTCTTCTATCCCTTCTTTGGGGTCAACTTGACAAATAAGAACAGTGATTTTCACCTTTAGAAACCCTTCTCTCCATTGAAAAAAGAAGGTAAGGCTAAAATAAGATGAGTGTTGCTTCCATGACCTATCTTATTTCAGTTTAAGGATGACTCATTTAAAGCTTGAACTCTTTTTGACTTCCCAGCATGAGAGATCCATCAGCAATCCATGACCCTAAGAGAAAAAGACAGACATAGGCCTGGCAAAGTGCAGTGTGAAGACAAGGTTGTGTTTATCCCTCTTTCACAGCCTCTTATGAGTCATATTAGTGTCTATGTCCATCTGGTTCAGTATTTTATTATCAGTAGAAAGCCAAAAGAAGATGGCATCAAATTGAAAATTTAGGGACATCCCAGTTTCTCTTAGTAATATTTAGTCATAGGAATTTAGAGCTACAATGAACTTTTTTTCTCCAAAGTACAATACCCTCAATTGCTTTAGAAAGAAAGTAACAAGAAGAATACAAACTCACATGCAACCAAAGTATTGGGTTTTAATACACATATTGTCTCTCTCTCTCTCTATTTTATATTCTTTCAACTTGTTATAGTAACCATCAATGCTGGAATTGTTATCCTCAATTTATAGGTGAGGATGCTGACATCCAGATGATTTATAAATACTTTAATATTTTTAACAGCAGAAGGAGTATAAACTTAAAAATTACTCTGCACCTTAGAAAATTTTTGTAGCACACAGAGTTGATGTGAGAAAATCAGTTGTTACTTGTTGCATAGTCTCAGCAAGTCATGATGATAACCTGGTTATCACTGGATGCTGGAGAGGAGATAATAAAATTAGTAGAAATTTAGAATTTAGAACCAGTGGCACTTGGTGATGGTTTTGCTGTTGGAGGTGAGGGAAGGAGAAGAAAGAGTCAAATTTGACAATCAGCTTTTGGCTTGAACTGTCTGGTTGGTGGAGCCACTTACAAAGATGAAAAAGTGTGATAAGAAGTTGTGGGAAGGGGAGGTGAGGAAGGGAGTAGAGAATGAGTATGAGGAGCAATGAGCTCAGAAACTGATGGCACCATACTGGGTGCTTTTGAATTGGAAGTCTGAGAATACATAAATACTCCAACAAATGCCCTCTTAAATCTTTTCCTTCCCCTTATCCATGTGATCATCCAAATGCTACTTAGACCTTGAGTTTCAATGCAGATGTTAACTACATTTTTTGGATAGTGATAGCGGTTGACATTCATCAAATCACTTAAGCTAAGACTTGTGATTCCCTCAGATTTATCTAGGTTTTAGGTAACTTGAGTAAAAAGGTATTGTCTCAGAGGAATTATTATTGTAAAAGGAATCTCACCTCAATCTAAACTAGGATTTGGAATTTTGGTGTGTATTTAGTAAAAGATGCAGCTAAAACTTTGAAGAGGCTGTGTGGGTTAGGTAATTGACACAGCAGGAGAGTATCTTCAGGGAGGAGTGCTTCTGGGGTCATGTAAGGACAGAGAAATGAGCAGACAAGAGGCTGTTTTTTACTAGTGAGTACCATGGACTCATTCTCAATGAACTGCGTGCAACCAGGGGCTGCAAGATGAATCTGAGGGAGGTGTTTTCACTCCACAGAGGTACTTACCAAGGATACAGGTAAGGGAACAGCATCATTTTGTTACAGAAAATAATATCAGAGATGAAATATGCCATATTTTATTTCCCAGCCTGTTAACTGTATGATATGCCAAAGTTCTTGTTCTCTAGAAATAGATGAATGAGTCCCAGGAACAATGGAGATTAAGAGTAGGAAGACATTTATTGATAGGAAAGCTCCTGAGGGGTAGGAGAGGTCCTGAGTAAATAGCTAGGGACCCCACTTTACAGAGGAGTTTTATAGGGTGAAACCCACGTGGGTACAATGTGGGCCACAGCCATGAACATCCAATAAGGTTACAAACATAGTCACCTAAGTAATGGTCGTCCAATTGGGAAACAAGTCACATAACAAGGGTAGATGGAAAGAACAAAGATTCTCCTAGGAAGTGGTGGGTCCAGAGGTCTCTGGTCACCCACTGGGGTGGTTGATGTCTATCTAGACTTCATTAGGCCCAGTGTTTGTTCTTTTAGGAAGTATGTAGGTCTGATCATCTTGTCTTTATCTTGAGGCCTGGTTTTCAGCTGATGTGTCTCCAGTGCAGCTGTGGTGTTGTTCTACCTTTGTCCTAACCCTCTCAAGGACCTAGCCCTATCTGATTGCCTATAGTATTTCCACCTAGCTCATCTATCTGTAATAATTTTCACCCCCCATATAGACCTCATACAGCCTGGTTCTGAAACAATAAAAGTTGTTTGGGTTTAAAGGTCTGTACTTTGGGAGAGCCCAGATAGGACTCAGCACTCTGGGCCAAAAGCCAATGCCAAATACCACTCTGAAGAGCTTCCACTGGCCAGGGCCTCAACACAGTCTGCTAGGCAGAGGATCTGAGAGGAGTGCTTGCCAGCTCTGTTCTGTGCATGTGAAGACCATGGAAATGGAAATAGGCAGATAAGACACCATACGCATAGAGGGCTGTGAGACTTGAGCTACGGCAGTTACTGTGGTTCAATTTGTTACCACAACTGGTGAGGCCTGGGGGAAAGTGAGAGTTACAGTAGAGAAGAAGTTCTTAGGCTGAGGTGTGCTGCAGATTAACTGTTGAGGTTTTTTTTAAAAACCCATGCTCATGTTCCACTCCCATGGGATTCTGATTTAGCCTAAGCTGGCATCTTGGCAGCAAGGTGATGAAACATCTCCAAGGGTAATTTTGCTGTTTGAGCCTGGTCAAGAGCCAATATATCAGAGTCAGAGGTGGAAAGAACTAGTAAAAAGAAGAAATTTATATTTTTGGAATTATTTCCCTTTTTACTTTGTTGCTTTAAGTCCTCATCCCCTTCTCCTCAACTTCCCACATTCAGATTACAGTAGCTTCTATTCTTTAGTGTTGGTTTTCTTAATTCCTCACTGAAGCCTCCACTGAAAGACAATTACTGGAAGCTTCAGCCAGGCTTAAACCCTTAGATTCTTCTTACTTGGATGCAAATGAAAGGAAAAGTTAAGAATGTAAACATCCTTTATTCTTCTTTGGAAGAAAATGGCCCGCAATCTGATTTGTTTGATCAGCTCAATGTTAAATAATTGTGTGAATATTTTTCTTGAAACATCCTCTCTCTTCCACCATTTCTAAGCTTGCTCTACTGTTTTTTTGTTTTGTTTTGTTTTTTGCTTAAAAGTTATCAATGGAAGTTAGACATCAAAGCAACTTTAGCTCCATTTTTCTAGACTGACTCCACATGTTTCAAAAGCAATTCTCTGGAGTAGTAAGGCATAAAAACCATCCCTCACCATACACATCTTCATCCATGCATCTGTAAACTGAGGGAGTATGGTTTTCTTCTCTAAAAGCTATAATATTAAAAAGAAACTGGCTTAGTCTAATTTTGTTTCATTTATTGCTTTATTTTCATTTTTATATGTTATTTTCAATCTAATGGAATTCTTACGATAAGAATGTAGTAACTGCAGTATTTTTCTAGTGTAAAAAATTTAAACAGTCTACTCTGGTAATTGAGGAAACACAATTCAAAGTTACATCAGGAATTAAGCATCTCTCTCATTTACTTTCCAGAAATCAATGAAGACATAACAGATCAGCTCCAGTTTGAAAGAGCCAATTTAGGCAGTCTTTCTGTGTTGTGTCTCATAGGAAGGGACATGAGTTTCTAAAGAAAAAGGTGATACTTTTAGTACAGGGGGAAGAAAGGAGAGTTTGGTCTTGGGAATGGAAGAACCTGATGGTCAGCTGAGTGCCCTTGGGAGGCCTGATGCAGCCAGCTGCTGGGAAACTAACACAACTGCTCTATTGGAGGGACAGACGTTATGATCAGATATGTCCAACTGTCCAAGGGGCTTTTGGTATCAAGAGAAAAGGAAGTGCTGTTCCTTTCAACTGAGAACTGTAGAATGTCCCACTCATCTTTTTTTTTATGCTTCATTTTCTCTTTTAATAGCCTTTTGAGAAAAGTTTAAAAGTGAGTTGTGCAAACCAGTGTTTATTGTAAACATCTGACTATTTCACATTAACAGATGTCATGCCTCTCTTTTAAAAATTCACAGATAATATCTTGGATTCCAATGAGCCTTGATCAAAAAAAATCTACACAAAGGCATATAATAGTTAAGATTCCAGATACCCAACAGAAGAACAAAATTCTACAAGGAGTTAAAGAAAAGAAACAAATCACATACAAAGGAAAGCCCATCAGAAACACAGCGGACTTCTCAGTGCAAACCCTCAAGGCAAGAAAAGCCTGGAGTGAAGTATTTCAAGCACTAAAAGAAAACAGCCTCCAACCCAGATTGATGTACCCTGCAAAACTATCTTTCAAAATTGATGGAGAAATAAGATGCTTTCATGACAAAGAGCACCTTAGGAACTTCGTGAATACCAAACCAGCACTCCAAAAAATTTTAGACAATATCCTAGGAAAATACAATGAGGATCACAAACCCAGGAAGCCCAGCAGAATGATTCCATCAGCCATGACAAGCAATTAAAGGCAAAGGGGGAGAATCCAACATAAAGAAAAAGTCATGACAATGATAAGTCAATATGTATCAGTAATAACCATCAATATTAATGATCTCAATACATCAATCAAAAGAAATAGACTGGCAGAATGGATCAAGAAGCAAGATCCAACAATATCCTGCATACAAGAAACACAATTCAAAAAGAAACTCATAGATTGAAAGTTAAAGGGTGGAAAACAATACTCCATGTATTGAAAAGGAAACAATACTCCCGAAATCATTCCTGGAAGCAAACATCACCTTGATCCCCAAAGCAGAGAAATACCCAACTTAAAAAGAGAACTACAGGCCAATCTCACTAATGAACATAGCTGCAAAAATCCTTAATAAGATACAAGCAAACAGAATGCAGAAGATCATCAAGAAGATCATTCACCCTGACCAAGTAGGATTCATCCCAGGGATGGAGGGATGGTTCAACATATGCAAATCAATCAATGTAATACACTCTATCAATAGAGCCAGGGACAAAAACCATATGATCATCTCAATAGATGCAGAAAAAGCATTTGACAAAATCCAACATGCATTTATGATAAAAATTCTACAAAAAATCGAAATAGATGGTCTCTACCTCAATCTGATAAAAGCCATCTATGAAAAACCAAAAGCCAATAACATCATACTAAATGGTCAAAAACTGAAATCCTTCACATTAAAATCAGGTACAAGACAAGGACGTCCACTATCACCTCTCCTTTTCAATATAGTTTTGGAAACATTAGCCACAGCAATTAGACAAGAGAAAGAAATAAAAGGAATAAAGACAGGAAATGAAGAAGTCAAATTGTCGTTATTTTCAGATGATACGATATTCTACACAGAAGACCCCAAGAACTCCACCAAAAGTCTTCTAGTTTTAATAACCAAATTCAGTCAAGTAGCTGGGTACAAGATCAACACACAAAAATCAAGAGCTTTCCTTTACACGAACAACAGACTCACTGAGAGAGAAATAGGGCAAACAATTCCTTTCACAGTAGCATCCCAAAACTGAAATACCTAGGAATCAACCTAACAAAAGAAATCAAAGACCTCTTCTCTGAAAACTATAGCACTTTGAAAAAAGACATTGAAGGGGATATCAAAAAATGGAAAGACATCCCTTGCTCCTGGGTAGGAAGGATCAACATAGTGAAAATGGCTATACTTCCAAAATTGCTATATAAGTTCAATGCGATCCCAATTGAAATTCCAGCACCATACGTCATGGACCTTGAGAAAACAATCCAAAAATTCATTTGGAACAAGAAGAGACCTAGAATAGCAAAAGCAATTCTAGACACCAGAGACAGGACAAGGGGTATTATAACCCCCAACTTGAAACAATACTACAAAACTACTGTGATAAAAACAGCATGGTACTGGCAAAGAAACAGACCTGAAGACCAGTAGAACAGATTAGAAGATGCAGAAACAACTCCAGACACACTCAGTCACCCACCTCATCTTTGACAAAGGAGCCAAACACCCTCACTGGAGGAAAGATAGTCTCTTTAATAAATGGTGCTGGAGAAATTGGGTTTCAACTTGCCAAAGACTAAAACTAGACCTATATCTCTCACCATGAACTAAACTATAATCAAAATGGATTAAAGATCTAAATATAAAAACAGAAATGCTGAACCAGCTGAAACAAATGTTAGGTTGAACCCTTGAAGATATTGGGGTAGGAAAAGACTTAATGAACAAAATCTCAGTTGCCCGTGAACTAGCACAAACAATCAACAAGTGGGATCTCTTTTTACTAAAAAGCTTCTGCACAGCAGGAGAAACCATCAGCAGTGTGAAGAGACAACCCACAATGTGGGAAAAAATATTCACCTGCTCTTCCTCAGACAAAGGTCTATTATCTACAATCTATAAGGAACTGAAAACAATCAGACCTCCCAAATTTAAAGACCCAATTTGAAAATGGGCATCTGAAACGAACAGACATTACTCAGACAAAGAAGTAGAAATAGCAAATAAACATATGAAATCATGTTCAACATCACTGTTCATTGGAGACATGCAAATGAAAACAATGCTGAGATTCCCCCTCACCCCAGAAAGCGTGGCTGCTATCATGAAATCAACCAATAACAAATGCTGGTGGGGCTGTGGGAAAAGAGGAACACTGCTCCATTGTTGGTGGGAGTGTAGACTGGTGCAAGCACTGTGGAAATCAGTATGGAGATACCTCAAAGAACTAGGACTGGAAGTCGCATTTGACCCAGCTATTCCACTGCTGGGGATCTTCCCCAAAGAATTAAAAGAATCATACCATAGTGATATATGTGTACCCGTGTTCATAGCAGCACAATTTGTAATAGCTAAAATTTGGAAGTAGCCCAATTGGCCATCACCTGGAGACCAGATAAAGAAAATGTGGCTTTTTAAATAAAATTAAGTATTAATCAGCCATAAAAAATGAGAAAGTCGAGACATTTCTATCTAAATGAATGCACATTGAGGCGATACTCTTAAATGAAATAAATAGGACACACATGTATAAATACCAAATAGTTTCTCTGGTGTGAGAAACTGAAAGTTTAAAGAAGGACTAAAAGATATAGTATGTGATGTGAAATAGGAAGAAAAGGGGCAAAGGGGAAGGGAAAGTTGAAGGGGTAGGGGGAAGGAAAGAAGGGAATGGAATTAATATGAGAAAATGAAAAAAATGTAAACAAAATCTTTGCAAATAGGGAGGGATGGAGGGGTTGAAGGGAGGGCAGGGGATGGGAGAAAAATAAGAACCAAGAGAGATTATTATGTAAAGTGCAAATTTCCAATGATGTGTGTCATTATATTGTATACCTAAAATGTACCAAAAAATTAATCTTTTAAAAATTCACAGATAATGTCTTTAAATTAAAATTTAATATTTACCATACATAAGATGAAATAGAAACTAAACTCTCTATTAACCTTGTTATTTTTTAACTTATTCAGTTTAGGTATATTATTGATGAGGTGTAAAGAAACTCTTCTTGTTTTCTTCAAAAACTTTTGCCCTTTATTGAATGACATTAAGTAATTGATTTATCCTCTTCAATTTTCATTTTTTTATTCAGAAAAATTTTAAAAGTCAGTTACTATATATTATTTTAAAATAGCCTTTGAGGTTTTAAAAGATCTAAGAATTTTCACAAACATATTCTCTGGGACTATTTCACTACAAAAACTATAGCTGTATTATTAAATTAATATTACTATTTTGAATAGACTCACTTGGCAGGAATTATAAGATGTAATTTTGAGAGTTTTAAGGGTCAATGTTGGGATGAGGTATATGTTTTCTATTCTGAAATCTGTGTTATCTTTTATTATCCAAAATACGTAGTGGGGTAAATGGACATGGCCTTGAAAAAAATAGAAAAAAGAAGGAGAAGAAGTGTCTTTTGTTTATTAATGCTTACTAACTAAAAATTCAAACTCTATTCACATTTTTCAGTGGAGAAGTCATGTGACTTGACACATAAAGTAGCACATCGAGAGTGATGACCCCCAAGAGAGCTTGGGGATATTTTTAATGCCCTGCCTCTCTCTCCGTTACTGTCACAAATTCAAGTAATAATTTTTTCATCTAGACAATTGTCATCTTCTCAATTGTGTGAAAATTATTGTTTAAAACATTTCTCTTGCTATCAATCTGTAGTTTGTAACTTAAATAAATAAGTTTTATTTCCCAACTCTCTTATTTCTGCTGCCCCTAAATCCCTCCATGGAACCATACTAATTCCAGCAACCATTTGAGTGAATATGGAAACATAAATTTATTTAGATATTCATTGTCCTAGAAGGAAATGAATAGTGCCAACATTCCATAAAGCTCCAACCCCTCATATAAACCTTTTACTAAAGGAAAAAGAGCAGAGGAAATTTTCTGGACCACTCAAAGACTCAAGTTAAGTAACACATGTTCCATGAATAATTAGGATGAAGTCATATCATTGAAAGTAAGCTTTACACAGTCATTTTTTATTTGTGTGTTTTATAAGAAAGCTATCCTAGAAAATAAGGAAACAAGGCGGATTGTCAGTAGTGTTTTCAAAAGTTACTGTCGAACAGGTTTCTTTTGGAGAGTTTCCAACTGCCACCTACTTCTACACAACTAAGTTTCACACCCACAAGGACTGGAAGAAATGTAGAGCACTGTACATTTTATAAGTTTAGAGACTGGAGGGTCGGAGTCATTACGTAGATATTTGCCTGCAGAAATATTTATCATAATCCTTAAATTTTTCTTTTATAGCTATTTTATAAGTAATCCAAGATTCTTCATTTTCAGCAACTTGAATTAAGGGAAGGATTGTAGATGGTTTTCAATCTGACTTATGTGTAAAATAAGGACACATTTGAGACATTGTAGCTTGGGATGGATAAAAAGAGGAACTAAACATAGCTTCTGCCACAAAAGGAGTTCTTACTCTGATGAAGGTGGCAGGCTAGAGAAATACACAAATCATATTTAGAAAACAAGCAGAGCAGAGGTGTGGGAAAAATGTTGACAGTGAGATGTGTAGGAAATGATGCAGCCTCATGCTTTGGATAACAGATTTATTATTGCTGGGATAGTCTTTTAATCCTCATCCTTGCTGATTGACTAATGTTACACTACCTAGATTGGTGCATGGGGAGGAGGGGCATGTAAATAAATCTCATATGAATCTGTAATCTGGTAGTATTCACAAATCCACCCAAATATCTAGCATTTTCCTAATCTCAGTGGTTCTTAGACCTTGGAACAGTGTCTATCTTTTAGGAAATGCAAATAAGTTATGATTCTTTCCCACAGCATTGGGAGGGGAAAGTACATGAACATTTTAGGAACTTCTTTCTACAGTCTTTGGACAAACTATCTAATATGTCTGTGTCTCAATTTCTCAGTCTGTAAAATAGGAATCCAACACCCACACCACAAAGCAGTTTGGAGAATTAAATGAGGTAATTATTTGAAGTAGAACAGATTCCAAAGCAAATGTGCAGAAGTGACAGACATTATCTTATTCTTTCCTTCTTGTGTTTTTCTGAGATCATGTTCTTTCTTTTACTCTGACTGATCCCATCATAGAGGTAAGGTTGGGGATGAAATAATGGTCTGTTCACCCAGGAAAGTGAAGGAGATAAAGGGACAGATTAGTTTCATGCCAAGGCATAAACATGATAAAATGAGAAAATTTGGGAACTTCACAGGAAGTTATCCATGAGAATGTATAAGAAATCTGTAAATACATGTATAAATACTGAATAGTTTCTCTGGTGTGAGAAACTGAAAGTGTAAATAAGGACTAAATGTGTAATAGATAATGTGAAATAGGAAGAAAAGGGGCAAAGGGGAAGGAAGTGGGAGGGGTAGGGGAAAGGATAGAAGGGAATGGGATTAATACGAGAAAATGGAAAAATAGGAACAAAATCTTTGTAAATAGGGAGGAATGGAGAGGTTGAAGGGAGGGCTGGGCAAGAGTGAAAAATAAGAACCAAGAGAGGCTATGTAAAGGTGCAAATTTCCAATGATGAATGTCATTATATTGTATACCTAAAATGTACCAATGATTAGAATGAATAATCAATAATGTAAAATAGGAAGAAAAGGTCCAAAGGGGTAAGGCTATTGGGAGGGGGAGGGGAAAGGAAAGAAGGGAAAGAAAAAAATGATGAGAAATGGAAAAAATGGAAATAAAGTCTTTGTAAATAGGGGAGGGTGGAGGGCATGAAGGGAGGGCTAGGAATGGGGAAAAAATAAGAACCAAGATGCATTATGTAAAGGTACAATTCCCAATGAGAAATGTAACTGTGTTGTATACCTCCAATGTACCAATAAAAGAATTTTAAAAAAAAAGAAATCTGTAAATCAGAATACTTCTCTGATAGTATTTTGTGGTGCTAATATAATATCTATAATAGTATTAATTTCAATATCAATGGCACATTCAACTGATGGAGAAATTATTATGGGCCAGACATTGTGCTTAGTTTAACTTACAAAGATCACCTTCTTTAATATAGGTGAGTAAAATAACATAGTCCATAATACTACATCTGAAATTCTAAAATAAAATATCACTAAAAGCAAACACATTGTACTAATTGGCTTGATAGTAAAACCTGGCCTGCACTAACCTGAGTCTCTTTTTAGTCTTTGTTTTACTTAGATGACTATTCAGGTACTTTAAGACATAAATCTTAATGTTTGGTCATGGGTGTTTTCTCTGTGGCCACTGGGTTACACTCCATATTGCCATTCTAAAACATGAAAGTTTCCACATTCCAATATTTACTTTGTCTGGAAAATTTCAGATAAGGTACAGTAGACTTTTTTTTTGTATCGAGGATCAAACTCGGGTCGTTGCGCTTGCACAGCAGGCAGCAAAACCACTGAGCTAAATCCTGGGCCCTTAGAGTTGACTTCTGAAAGGAGCTCACATTTACTGTGTCCTCTCTAAATTTATTAATCATGTCTTGAAGTATGGGCATAATCTCTATTGTTATTTGAGGAATATTTCTGATTTCATTTTTTCCAGATCCTCTTTTGTTGCCAGTACAGGGAGGCCAGGTAGTTGAATATCAGATTGCTCCATCTCGTTTCCCTTTGGGGTTGCTTTAGCTGCTCTTGAAGTCCGGTTTTTGAGGCTTGTTTACATTTCTCATTTCAAGGTGGGGGGTGTGTGTGCTGCTGGAGCCTGTGTGGCTCACCTCCTCGGCACTGGGGGCAGCTTTTGTCCTCAGAGCTGGGGGCAGTGGTCCGGCTCCCCGGAAGGCTCCTCCTCCTCACATTTACTGAGTGATCCTTCTTGCTTTATAGCTGAGGCAATTGAAGAACAACGAGGTCAAGAAACTCAAGGTCACTAGCTAATAACACAGGAATTTAGTATCTGAACACAGTCTGCATCTGCAAAACTTCGGCTTGTTACAGATATTGCTTCACTTATATTATTATAATTTCATCCTAACTTTATTGCTGAAAATGCTGAGAATTAAAGATTCTGAGACTAAATTTATCCATGATAAGATGTCCTTGTGATCTTGGGCAATCCTTGTAACCTTTCCTTGCCTCATCCTTCCTTTCTATAAAATAGGAGGGAGTAGGATAGTACATATTGCATAAAATAGTTGTGGGAATTGAGTAGATTAAAACATATGGATTGGTACCTAATATACCTTCAGTAAATATCAAAAGGAAGAGAAGGATAGAATGAAAGTCAATTTTTATGCAAAGATTTATAACAGAGCAGACAAAAATGATAATATTTTTTAGGAATTAAATCAGCACTTTCTATTTCCCAGTGCCTAGGTATCTAGTGCCCCTCACGTTTGTTAAATCAATAGCATTTACTGCTCAGGTTGAGGGTGGGTACAGAACAAAGAAGGGCTTTATTTTTCTTTGAGTCCTCAGAATGACATTTTTAAAATCCATTGCAAGATTTTAGTCATAAAGCTATTTTCATTTAAACAAAATGTGTTTTATAAGTTCCAAAAGCTTCCCTTTACATTCAAAAGTCTGGGCATGGTTCACTTGAGCATAAGAGTATTGTTTTTATAAGAAGATGTAGCACAAAGAAAGCAGAGACTTGTTCTAAGGGGAGATATCTTATGATAGGGATAATTCTCTTTCACTAAGAAGAGCAGAATCTGAAAATAAAGAGAAAGGGAGAAGGATAGATATGAATGATCTGACTCTTCTACTTGTGTATTTGTGCCTTTAAGAGAGAAAAGAGGGAATGTTGTAAGCTCCTTAACTAACCTGTGGATTCAGACAGGTATTGATGTTTTCCAGTCTCTAGACAGATGAGCCATGTCTGAAGGCACATTTGAAGGCTGCCTCAAAGAATTCTGCACACTGGGGCATTGGAAGAAAATGAACTGATGGCTCTTAAATCTTTTACAAGGGTCATGGAATGTAGACAAACAGCACAACAGACAAGAGCTACTAATGAGACCTTAGTACTAAAGAGCATGACAAAATCCCAAGGCATCAACAGGAGATGACACTTCAACTCTATGCAACAAAATCAGACTAGTTAAACCTCAGGAGGCACTGGTGTAGGATGATGAGGGAGGAAAAGAAGATGCTAGCATTAGACATTGTGTGGACCAAAGATCTCTCTCTTCACTACCACGCTGGCCTGAACACAGATGCCAGCTATAGAGGAGTTAGGCGAAGTTCTGTAGTAGGACACTTAAAACTGTGACTGATTCTTCCCAATCTTCAAATTAAAAGAAGGTAAGATACTTGTATTTAGCAAATTTTATTTCATTTTTATTATGATATTTTAAAGGTATACAAAATTTTCTATAATCAAACTACATTCTAAATTATATCAGAATTTGGTTATGAAAGAAAATAAGACTATGTAACTACCCTCCAATCATATATAACTAGAAAATTGGAAAAAGTTTAAGAAATAACACCTTTATGATACTTGATGGTTGGCAGCATGGGACAGTGATACTTGAGGAAAGGGAAACAAAGGAGGTGAGCCATACATTCGCCAGGCTTTCTGCCTGAAGGTCATTTCTACTGTACCACAGGAAGAGGAATCCTACAAAGCTTGGTTATATCAATAAATTCATGAGACTAATTCAGCCTTTGGGAAAGCTAAAGCAGCTAGAATTTATAGAGCAGACTACTGAAAAGGAAGAGCCATGCAGACAAAGTAATCCAGATAACTTCGTAGGAGTTCTGTTTGACTCAACACTAATCTACAAAGACATCATTGCACATGAACCAGTAAAAAATTGCTGCGTACGTGAAATAGGAAAATATGATCTGAAACTTGAGAAAAAGTCAGGCAAAAGAGCAAATCTCAGTTAAAAAGATAATAAAATTATTAACATTTAAAAACTTTAAAATGGTCATCTCTGTATGCATGCACATATATAAATGTATATTATATATACAAAACATACATTACATATGTGTGTATATATATACATATAAAAGAAAATACGAATAAAAAGAAAAGAAATAGAAAATATGAAACAGACTTAAGTGGGATTTTTAAAGAAAACAATCTATAATAAAAAATTTGCTGGTAAGATCAAAACTGAAGATTTAGATACTACAGAGGATAGTACAGTATAATTGAGCATGTAGAAACAGTGAGAAAGTATCCAAAATAAAGCAGAGAAAAAATACTAAAAAAATTAGTGTGTATTGACCTTTGAGGCAATATCAAATAATTTAACAAACATATAATTAGAATTTCAGAAGGAAAATGGGAGGAATTGAATAAATATTTGAAGACATATTGACCAACATTTTTGAAAATTTATTACAAAAAAATATATATGAATCTACAGATCCAAAAGAAAAAAAAAAGTCCAAGTAAAATAAACATAAATAAAACTTTACTATGTTTTACTGAAATCAAACTGCTAAAGAAAAAGTGTTAAAGAGGGAATCTTAAAAATAGGAAGATAATAAATATGCATCATATTCAGGAGACCAATGAAAAATCACAGCAGATTTCTCCTCAGGAACTATGCATATCCAAAGACAATGAATGAATTTACTTTTTGAAAAATGCTGACAGGAGAAAAAAAAGTTGTCAACTTAAAGTTCTATAATCAGCAAAAAATGCTTTAAAAATGAAAGTAGGTAAAAATTGATGCAATTACTATATAATTAATAAGGAAATTCAAAGAAACTGGAATTTCAAAAATTTAAACTTGGAGGGTTACTATTTCCTAATTTTAAGGTAAAGCTGAAGTAATCGAGGTAGGATAATATTGGCAAAGGACAGACATATAGATTAATGGAACAGAAATAACCATTCAGAAATAGACTAACATATAATCAACTGATTTTCAGTGTAGGTGTTAAAAATTTTATTGGGAGAAAGAAATAGTTTTTTTAGTAAATTGTGCTGAAATAACTTGTTATTTTTATGGAGAAAATAAATCTCAGCCCTTTCACTGTACCATACCCAAAAATAATTCAAACTAAGCCATAGACCTAAACATAGGAGGTAAAATCATAAAACTTTTAGAAGAAAACAAAAGAAAATCCTTATGACCATACACTAGGCAAATGTCTATTAGATAAGATATAATCATAAGATGTAAATGAAATATTTAATGAATTGGACTTCATCAAAATAAAAAGTTTTACTTTTCAAAAGGTATTATTATTAAGAAAATGAAAAGGAAAGGCAAAAAATGGGAGAAAATATTTATACAATACATCTGATGTAAGGTGTGTGCATGTGTGTATGTGTGTTATAAGGACATATTACAAGTCAATAAATAAGTTGACAATATAATTAAGAAATTGGCAAAGTGATGGACATTTCATAAAAGAAGATATGCAAATGCCTGACAAGCTCAAAAAACAGTCAACATCATTGTCATTAGGAAAATTTAAAAAACTGTCATTAAGCAGCATTATATGTCTATTAAAATATCTTAAATTGAAAAGGCTACCAAGGTGTTGATAAAAATGTAGAAAAAGTAGAGCTCTAATATATTAGTAGTAATGTAAAATATTATATGTATTTGGATAGTAGTTTAGCCATTTCTTAAAAATTTAAGCATAGTACTCATGTGTCTAAAAATAACAATATATTGTTGATTTTAAAAATATGCAATGAAAATTGTAACACAAAGAATGAGGAATGAAAATGAAAAACTGTTAAAATTTATATTATGTATAAATTAGTAGAATATTATTACCAAGTAGACTGTAATAATTTAAAATTGTGTGTTATAAATCTTAGAGCAACTACTTAAAAAATTCTAGCTATAATAAAAAATAGATGTTAAAAATTGAAAAAAGCAAGATGATAAGTTGAAATCTAATATTAATGATTACATTAGATCGAGATGGTCTGAAAACTCCAATTAATAGGAGCAGATTAGTATTTTCAGCTGGGTTTAAACACGAAATTCCCTTATATGCTGTCTAGGGTTTATGTAATTCAAGTGAGAAAACACAAGTGTGGTAAACAGAAAAGGTGGGAATGTCCCCTATCCACAAGAGCCACATGGAAGCTGGAGCAGTCTAAAACAAATTTCAGATAAGGAGTCTCAACAGAGGCTAAACGAAAACATCATCAAGCTAAAAGGATTAACACATGATGACGATCATTTTATTTTATTTTTATTTTTATTTTTTTTCTTAAATTCTTTTATTGGTACATTGTAGGTATACAACACAATTACATTTCTCATTGGGACCTTGTACCTTTACATGATGAATCTTGTTTCTTACTTTTTCCCCATTCCTAGCCCTCCCTTCACACCCTCCACCCTTCCCTATTTACAAAGACTTTATTTCCATTTTTTCCATTTCTCAGCATTTTCCCTTTCCCTTCTTTCCTTTCCCCTGCCCCTCCCACTACCCCTACCCCTTTGGACCTTTTCTTCCTATTTTGCATTATCAATTATTCATTTTAATCATTGGTACATTTTAGGTATACAATATAATGACATTCATCATTGGAAATTTGCACCTTTGCATAGTCTCTCTTGGATCTTATTTTTCACCCTTGCCCAGCCCTCCCTTCAACCCCTCCATTCCTCCCTATTTACAAAGATTTTGTTCCTATTTTTCCATTTTCTCATATTAATCCCATTTCCTTCTACCATTTCCCCTAGCCCTCCCACTTCCTTCCCCTTTGCCCCTTTTCTTCCTATTTCACATTACCTCTTATACATTTTAGTCCTTATTTACACTTTCAGTTTCTCACACCAGAGAAACTATTCAGTATTTATACATGTGTGTCCTATTTATTTCACTTAAGAGTATTGCCTCAATGTGCATCCACTTAGCTATAAATGTCTCAATTTCTCATTTTTTATGGCTGAGTAGTACTCCATTTTACAAAAAACCCCCCACATTTTCTTTAACCAGTCTCCAGTTGATGGGCATTTGGGCTGTTTCCAAGTTTTAGCTATCACAAACTGTGCTGCTATGAACATGGGTGCACATATGTTACTGTGGTATGATTCTTTTAATTCTTTGGGGAAGATCCCCAGCAGTGGAATAGCAGGGTCAAATGGGACTTCCAGTCCTAATTCTTTGAGGTGTCTCCATACTGATTTCCACAGTGGTTGCACCAGTCTACACTCCCACCAGCAGTGGAGCAGAGTTCCTCTTTCCCCACAGCCCCACCAGCATTTGTTATTGGTTGATTTCATGATAGCAGCCATTCTTTCTGGAGTGAGCAGGAATCTCAGAGTTGTTTTCATTTGCATCTCTTGAATGACCAGTGATGTTGAACATTTTTTTCATGTATTTATTTGCTATTTTATTTTTAAAATCCGGGGTCATCTCTGGAGGAAGAAGTGACTTAAAACACAGGCTAGACGTTGGGACGAAAAAGAGTTAAAGAATCTAAGAGACCAAAGAAACCAGCTGGTCCAGGAGCTAAAGGATTTAATGAAGATACTCCGCAAGGAAACAGACTTGAAACAAATACAGATTCCAGCACAGGTAACTCATACACGACTCAGATATGCACAGAGTGAACTGGAGATAATTAAAAAGAAGCACCTTGTTGCTGCTCACAGGGAGCAATCTCAACTACAAAGCGAGCTACTAAACATTGAGTCTCAGTGTGCTATGTTGAGTGAAGGGATCAAAGAACAACAACAAAGAATTGAAGGTTTTCAAGAAAAGATAGATAAGGTAGAAGATGAAATTTTCCATGACTTCTGTGAAGAAATTGGCCTGGAAAATATTCATGAATTTGAAAATAAACATGTTAAACAGCAACAAGAAATTGATCAAAAAAGGTTAGAATTTGAAAAACAAAAAACCCGGCTTAATATTCAGCTTGAATATAGTCTCGTTCTGCTCAAGAAGAAACTGAATAAGATCAACACGTTAAAAGAAACTATCCAGAAAGGAGGCAAAGACATTGACAGCCTGAAGAAGATTGAAGACAACTGTCTGCAAGTTGTGGATGAACTCATGGCAAAGCAGAAGCAATTTAAGGACATATTTGCCACTCAGAATTCCAGCGCTGAGGAAGTTCAATCTCAGATTGAGGAGGAATGGAAGAAATTTTTGGCTATTGATAGGGAAATAGGAAAATTGCAAAAAGAAGTTGTGATCATTCAGACTTCTCTGGAACAGAAATGCTTAGAAAAGCATAACATGCTGCTGAATTGCAAAGTTCAAGACATTGAAATAACTCTTTTGTTGGGGTCACTGGATGACATCATTGCAGTGGAGGTAATTTAGCAGTTGTCAGAGGTGAACACAATACCCTTTGACTGCTTAGTCTTCCTCAGGTTCCATGGTCCCTGTGGGGTTAGAGAAGATATCATTTCCTCCTAGGTGGGAAAGGGGGCAAAGTGATTGTCATTCCATTTTGAATTAATTAATTTAGGCAATTCTCTGATCTCTGGTTAATCTGTGTCTCTTCATTTTACTAGGATAGACTAGTGTCTCATGCCTATAGAGTAGATACCCAGGAGAAAACAGAGATTAAAGCTATTGTCCTTTCTGTTCTGCCCCCATATCCTCCAAAATGTGCTTATTTCCATCCAGTCTTCTGCTCCAGAGGCAGCTTTGGATTCTTCAGAATAAAGTATCTAGAAAACTACAAAAAAAAAAAAAAATCCATGAAGTTTATCAATCACTACCTTTACGGAATAAGGAAAAAAAAACCATGAATGATTAGTGTCAGGAATCACAAAAAGAGATCACTGCAAATCTTATATATTAAAAGGATAATATAAGAATACAATGAACTTTTGCCAATAAATCTGAAGAGTTGGATTTAAATGAGTAAATGCCTTGGAAAACACAAATTAACAAAATTGACTTAAAGAAAACTAGATCAAATAGATCATATCTACATATTAAAGAAATTAAATTCATTATTAGTATTTTTCTGCAAATAAAACTACAGAAAAATTCAGTAGAGATTTTCTCAAATGTTTAAAGGAAAACACTAACACCAATTTTTCACAGAAACTTTCAAAAACTAGAGTAAAAGTGAACACTTTTCAAGTCTTTTTGTTTGACCAGCATTATCTTGATCTCAAAACCAGAGGTGTTACAGGAAAATCAATATTTCTCAGGAATATAATTGAAAAATCATTAATAAAATACTTAGCAATATATACAGGAGATAATACTTCAAGACTGAAAAAAGTTTGATCTCAGAGAAGTAAAACTGATTTAAAATTTTTAAATTAATTTTTTCAGTCACAATTTTTGCAGAATTAAAAGAGAAAAGTCATACGATCTCTTCAAAAAATAGATGTAAAGAATTTAACAATATAATATCTATTCACATTTAAAACTGACAAAAGGACTAGAAATTGGCTTAAATTTCTTAGCCTGAAGGAAATCTATGAACCTGAAGCTTATATCCTACTTAAAGACAAAAACTGCTCAGAAAACTGAGGTTTCTCTACAACTCTATTCAACATTGTTCAAAAAGCAATAGCTATTACAAGGCAAGAAAGAGAAACACAAGGCACAAACATTGAAATGAAAGGAGGGAAATTGTCTTTGGCACAATAATAAACAATTGTTTATGTGGAAAATCCCAAGGAATATATTTTAAAAAGCTATTAGCTAAAGTGAGTTCATGCTAATGTAAAAAAAATTAGTTGTATGCCTCTTTATTAGAAATTAACAGTTGTAAATTGGCATTAAACGATACTATTTACAACATTTACATATAAAATACTTTGAGGTATAAGACTGGTGTACTGACAATTATAAAGTATTTGTAAGAAAAAAATTAAGAAACTTGAAAAGATGGAGAGATATCATGTTCTTGGTTCATAAGACTCAATGTGCAATTTTCCTCAAAGAAAGTGGCCTAAGCCAAAGTATTGAGTCTGCACACACATGCGTGCGCGCGCGCACACACACACACACACACAATCAATATACATAACAGGCAATTGTGTGTGTATGTGTGTATGTGTGTAGAATATGAAGAAATGATTATAAGTTCTATGTGGAATGTGGAGGCCCCAGAGTGGCCTAAACTATTCTGAAAAAGAATGTTTGGAGAACTTAAGCTACCAAATTTCAAAATATATTTTAAAAATTGCTATATAGATTCAATGCAATCCCAATTGAAATCCCAGCAGCATACTTCATAGACCTTGAGAAAACAATCCAAAAATTCATTTGGAACAAGAAGAGACCCAGAATAGCAAAAGCAATTCTAGGTAACAGAGACATGGCAGGGGGTATTACAAGCATCAACTTGAAACAATACTGCAAAACTACTGTGTTAAAAACAGCATGGTACTGGCAAAGAAACAGACCTGAGGACCAGTGGAACATATTAGAAGATGCAGAAACAACTCCAGACACACTCAGCCATGTCATCTTCGACAAAGGAGCCAAACACCCTCGCTGGAGGAAAGATAGTCTCTTTAATAAATGGTGCTGGAGAAATTGGGTTTCAACTTGCCAAAGACTAAAACTGGACCTATATCTCTCACCATGCACTAATCTAAAATTGAAATGGATTAAAGATCTAAATATAAAAACAGAAACACTGAACTGGCTGGAACAGAGGTTAGGTAGAACTCTTCAAGACATTGGGGTAGAAAAACATTTTATGAACAAAACCTCAGTTGCCCGTGAACTAGCACAAACAATCAACAAATGGGATCTCTTTTTACTAAAAAGCTTCTGCACAGCAAGAGAAAGCACCAGTAGTGTGAAGAGACAACCCACAATGTGGGAAAAAAATCTTCATCTGCTACTCCTCAGACAAAGGTCTACTATCTAAAATCTATAAAGAACTTTAAAAAATCAGACCTCCCAAACTTAAAGACCCAAGTAAAAAATGGGCATCTGAAATGAACAGACATTTCTCAGACAAAGAAGTAGACATGGCAAATAAACATATGAAAAAATCTTCAATATCACTGGTCATTTGAGAGGTGCAAATGAAAACAACTCTGAGATTCTACCTCACTCCAGAAAGAATGGCTGCTATCATGAAATCAACCAAAAACAAATACTGGTGGGGCTGTGGGGAAAGATGAACACTGCTCCACTGCTGGTGGGAGTGTAGATTGGTGCAACCACTGTGGAAATCAGTATGGAGATACCTCAAAAACTAGGACTGGAAGTCCCATTTGACCAAGCTATTCCTCTGCTGAGTATCTTCCCCAAAGAATTAAAAGAATCATACCACAGTGATATATGTGCACCCATGTTCATAGCAGCACAGTTTGTAACAGCTAAAACTTGGAAACAGCCCAAATGCCTATCAGCTGGAGACTGGATCAAGAAAATGTGTTTTTTTTAATAAAATGGAGTACTACTACTCAGCCATCAAAAATGAGAAATTAGAGTCATTTATTGCTAAATGGATGCACATTGAGATGATACTCTTAAGTGAAATAAACAAGACACACATGTGTAAATACCGAATAGTTTCTCTAGTGTGAGAAACTGAAAGTATAAATAAGGACTAAAAGGTATAATAGATAATATGCAATGGGAAGAAAAGGTGCAATGCGGGGGGGGAAGTGGCAGGCGTAGGGGAATGGAATTAATATGAGAAAATGAAAAAATGGAAACAAAGTCTTTGTAAAATAGGGAGGGATGGAGGGGTTGAAGGGAGGGTAGGGAAGGGGGAAAAATAAGAACCAAGAGAGTATGTAAAGGTGAATATCTCCAATGATGAGTATCATTATGTTGTACACCTAAAATGTGGCAATAAATGGATATACAAAACCACCAAAATATATTTTAAAAGTTATTATAAAGTATGATATTAGTAAAAGGATACATAAATAGAATTTTTTCATATTTTGACAAAGGTGGCTAGCTCCTTCAATGGGGTATGAAAACCTTTCCAACAAATAGTGCTGGAAAAATGGAATGTCCATATGGGAAAAATTAATTTCTATAATTATTTCCTATCACACAAGAAATGAATTCAAAATGAAAGAACTAAATTTTAGATTAATAGCAAAATTTCTAGTACAAAACATCAAGGGAAACCTATGTGATTTTACAGCAGGAAAGATATAAAAAGTAAGGATATAAAAAAGACATGTCCTATAAAAAGTAGAATATAAAAAGCAAGAACCACATGAAAAATTAGAGCTCATGAAAATTAAAACCTTCTGCTCTCTAAAAGACACAATAAAAAAAATGAAAATTCAAAATAGGCTGTAAGAAAATACTTATAAAACTTTTTTTTTTAGTTCTTTTATTGGTATATTTTAGGTATACAATTCATTTACATTTATCATTGGGTGTTTGTACCTGTACATGATATATCTTTGTTCTTATTTTTTTCTTCACCATTACCTGAAAGAATGGCTGCTATCAAGAAATTCACAAATAACAAATGCTGGCGGGGTTGTGGGGAGAAAAGAACCCTTCTCCATTGCTGGTGGGAGTGCAGACTGGTGCAACCACTGTGGAAGTCAGTATGGAGATACCTCAAAGAACTGGGACTAGAGGTCCCATTTGACCCAGCTATTCCCCTGGCGGGTATCTTCCCAAAAGAATTAAAAGAATCATACCACAGTGATATACGTGCACCCATGTTCATAGCGGCACAGTTTGTAATAGCTCAAGCTTGGAAGCCGCCCAAGTGCCCATCAACTGGAAACTGGATAAAGAAAATGTGGTTTTTTAATAAAATGGCGTACTACTCAGCCGTAAAGAATGAAAAACTAAGACACCCTACCGAGGTCCTGGGTCGCACAGAACACAGTGAATCAGCCTGCTGCAGACAGGCAGGTCTGCCCATGCCCTACCGAGGTCCCGAGTGGCACGGAACATGCCGAATCACCCCTCTGCAGACAGGTAGGTCTGTGCATGCCCTACCAAAGTCCCGAGTCATGCAGAAGATGCTGAATCACCCCACTGCAGACAGGCAGCCACCTGGTTCCACACTACAAAGACGCAAAGGACACCAGACCACCAGACCAAGGTACTGAGTCTCACTGCTTCAGGCCCAGAGGTAGGGGCTTCTGAGCCACCATCCCACTGCTCCTGGTCCAGAGGAAGGGGCTTCCCAGTCACCATCCCTCCTGCCGCTCCCAGCCCAGAGGAAAGGGATTTTGGGCTACCTTCTGTCCCGCTGCTCCTGGCCCAGAGGAAGGGGCTTCTGGGCCACCATCCCTCCCACTGCTCCCAGCCCAAAGGAAAGGGCTTTTGGGTCACCATCCCTACTGCTGCCCTGGCCCCAGTCCCACCTCTCCCAGCTCAGAGGAGGTAATTCATGCAGGCGCTAACAGCCCCCCACCCAGTTGAAATGAGAAAACACATAAACAACTCTCAAAACCAGACTTCCAGATCACCTACAGCAACCACAAAGGGAAATGAGATGGAACACTCTGATAACCACCTGGACCCACTGAACTGGCAACAAAAGGGGATCTGGAAATAATGAAATCAGAAATAATTTCTCAGATAATAGGAAAAATTGTGCCCCTAGTGCAAGACATGATTAATAAATCTAGAGAGGAGCTCAGGAACGTGATAGAATCCCAACATAAGAAACAAATGGAATCTATAAAATGGAAGCAAATAGATTTCCAGGACATGAAAAACTCCATTGAAAGTCTATACAGCAGAATGAGCCAATGTGAGGACAGAATTTCAGGTATAGAAGATAAGATTGCAATTAGTGGCCAAGAAAAGAAAAATTGCTTCAAAATTATAAGGGAACATGAGAAATCAATCCAGCAGCTTCTAGATGATGCAAAGAAGAATAATATAAGACTGATTGGGCTCAATGAAGAAACAGGAGAGAGTGGTGATGACATAAAAAACCTCTTCACAGAAATAATGGCAGAAAACTTCCCAAGCAGGGGAAAAGAGCTTGACATACAGATAAGTGAGGCATATAGGATTCCAAATAGCCTTGATCAAAAAAAAATCTACACATAGGCATATAATTGTTAAGATTCCAGACACACAACAGAAGAACAAAGTTCTCCAAGCAGTCATAGAAAAGCAACAAATCACATACAAAGGAAAGCCCATCAGAATCACAGCAGACTTCTCAACACAAACCATCAAGGCAAGAAGAGCTTGGAGTGACATATTCCAAGCCCTAAAAGAAAACAGCCTCTAACCCAGATTGATGTACCCTGCAAAACTGTCTTTCAAAATGGATGGAGAAATAAGATACTTTCATGACAAAGAGCACCTTAGGAACTTCGTCAATACCAAACCAGCACTCCAAAGAATTTTACACAATATCCTAGGAACAGACATTGAGGATCACAACCCCAGGAAGCAAAGCAGAATGAACCCATCTGGCATGACAAGAAATTAAATGTAAAGGAGGAGAACCCAACAAAAAGAAAAAGTCATGGCAATGACAAGTCAATATGTTTCAGTTATAACCATCAACATTAATGGTCTCAATTCACCAATCAAAAGAAATAGACTGGCAGAATGGGTCAAGAAGAAAAATCCAACAATATGCAGCATACAAGAAACACACTTAATTGAAAAAGAAACTCATAGACTGAAAGTTAAAGGGTGGAAAACAATACTCTATGCAACAGGAACTCGAAAAAAAGCAGGAGCAGCTATCTTCTTTGTAGATCAAGTAGATTTCAAACCAACACTGATTAAGAGAGACGAAGAAGGACACTACATCCTTGTAAAGGGAAGAATCCAAGAGGAAGAGATGACAATCATAAATATCTATGCACCAAACACTAGTGCACCCAACTCTATAAAACAAATAATAATGGACATAAAAAGTCATATATCCACTAATACAATTGTAGTGGGGGACCTCAACACCCCATTGTCACAAATAGATAGATCAATTAGACTAAAAATAAGTAATGAAATACTACAACTCAATGGAACTCTTGAACAAATGAACTTCACAGATGTTTACAGAGTCTTTCACCCCACAAAATCAGAATACACATTCTTCTCAGCTGCACATAGGTCATTCTCAAAAATAGACCACATACTCACACATAGAACATGTTCAAGTAAGTGCAAAGGAACTGAAGTTATCCCCTGTATATTATTAGACCATAGTGCGATGAAATTGGAGATCCACAGCAAAAGAAACTCAAAAAATTTCATAAACACATGGAAATTGAACAACACACTTCTGAATAACCAATGGGTCACAGAGGAAATTAAAGAAGAAATCAGACAGTTCCTTCAATTAAATGACAATGACAGTACAACATATCAGAATCTATGAGACACAATGAAAGCAGTCTTATGAGGGAAATTCATAGCAAGTAAATATGCATATTAGGAAAACAGAATGAGCCCAATTAAACAACCTGATGCTGAACCTCAAGCTTCTAGAAAAAGAAGAGCAGGACAACCCCAAACCTCATACAAGGGAGCAAATTATAAAGATCAGAGGAGAAATCAATGCAATGGAGACTAAGAGAATGATACAAAAAATCAATGAAGCCAAGAGTTGGTTCTTTGAAAGAATCAATAAAATTGACAAATCTTTAGCCAACCTTGTCAGAAAAAGGAAAGAAAAGGCCCAAATCCATGCAATTAAGAATGAAAAGGGGGAAATTACAATCAATCAATCCAATTGAGATCCCAGCAGCATAATTCATAGACCTTGAGAAAACAATCCAAAAATTCATTTGGAACAAGAAGAGACCCAGAATAGCAAAAGCAATTCTAGGTAACAGAGACATGGCAGGGGAGTATCACAATCACCAACCTGCAACTCTACTGCAAAGCTACTGTGATAAAAACAGCATGGTACTGGCAAAGAAACAGACTTGAGGACCAGTGGAACAGATTAGAAGATGCAGAAACAATGCCAGACACACTCAGCCATGTCATCTTCGACAAAGGAGCCAAACACCCTCACTGGAGGAAAGATAGCCTCTTTAATAAATGGTGCTGGAAATATTGTGCTTCAACTTGCCAAAGATTAAAACTAGACCTGTATCTCTCACCATGCACTAAACTAAAATCAAAATGGATTAAAGATCTAAATATTAAAATAGAAGCTCTGAACCAGTTGGAACAGAGGTTAGGTAGGACTCTTGAAGACATCGGTATAGGAAAATATTTTATGAACAAAACCTCAGTTGTCTGTGAACTAGCACAAACAATCAACAAATGGGATCTCTTCTTATTAAAAGGCTTCTGTACAGCAAGAGAAACCACCAGCAGTGGGAAGAGACAACCCACAATGTGGGAAAAAGTCTTCACCTGCTCTTCCTCAGATAAAGGTCTACTATCTCGAATCTATAAAGAGCTTAAAAAGATCAGACCTCCCAAGTTTAAAGACCCAATCCAAAAATGGGCATCTGAAATGGACAGAAATTTCTCAGACAAAGAAGTAGAAATAGCAAATAAATACATGAAAAAATGTTCAACATCACTGGTCATTCGAGAGATACAAATGAAACAAGGCTGAGATTTCACTTCATTCCAGAAAGAATGGCCTGTATCATGAAATCAACCAATAACAAATGCTGGCGGGGCTGTGGGGAAAGAGGAACCTTTGCTCCACTGCTGGTGGGAGTGTAGATTGGTGCAACCACTGTGGAAATCAGTATGGAGATACCTCAAAGAACTAGGACTGGAAGTCCCATTTGACCCAGCTATCCCACTGCTGGGGATCTTCCCCAAAGAATTAAAAGAATCATACCACAGTGATATATGTGTGCCCATGTTCATAGCAGCACAGTTTGTAATAGCTAAAACTTGGAAACAGTCCAAATGCCCATCAACTGGAGCCTGGATAAAGAAAATGTGGGTTTTTTTTATAAAATGGAGTACTACTCAGTCGTAAAAAATGAGAAATTAGAGACATTTATAGCTACGTGGATGCACATTGAGGCAATACTCTTAAGTGAAATAAATAGGACACACATGAATAAATACCGAATAGTTTCTCTGGTGTGAGAAACTGAAAGTGTAAATAAGGACTAAATGTGTAATAGATAATGTGAAATAGGAAGAAAAGAGGCAAAGGGGAAGGAAGTGGGAGGGCTAGGGGAAATGGTAGAAGGGAATGGGATTAATATGAGAAAATGGAAAAATAGGAACAAAATCTTTGTAAATAGGGAGGAATGCAGGTGTTGAAGGGAGGGCTGGGCAAGGGTGAAAAATAAGATCCAAGAGAGACTATGTGAAGGTGCAAATTTCCAATGATGAATGTCATTACATTGTATACCTGAAATGTACCAATTATTAGAATGAATAATTGATAACGTAAAATAGGAAGAAAAGGTCCAAAGGGGTAGGGGTAGTGGGAGGGGCAGGGGAAAGGAAAGAAGGGAAAGGAAAAATGATGAGAAATGGAAAAAATGGAAATAAAGTCTTTGTAAATAGGGAAGGGTGGAGGGGGTGAAGGGATGGCTAGGAATGGGGAAAAAATAAGAACCAAGATGCATTGTATAAAGGTACAATTCCCAATGAGAAATGTAATTGTGTTGTATACCTACAATGTACCAATAAAAGAATTTAATAAAAAAAAAGAAGGAAAAACTAGAGTCATATATAGCTAAATGGATGCATATCGAGGCCATAGTCTTAAGTGAAATAAATAGGACACACATGTGTAAATACCGAATGGTTTCACTAGTGTAAGAAACTGATAGTGTAAACAAGGTTTAAAATGATTAAAATATAGAACTTTAATCTGACAAATCCAGAATTTAGGAGGAAGCCATACCTTAGTAACAATAAGGTAAATGACCTAATAAAAGTATTCAAATGTTTTGAACAGTCTCTTAATTTTGTCTACTAAGTGAATAAAATGATGCTCAATGTTGTTAGCTGAAGGAGACAGCACCACTAATAGTCACAAAATAACAATCTCTAGGCTACATTTGAATGGTTTTTTGAAAAACTTTGCTTACTTTATATTTTTTTGGTTCTTTTTCTTAGTTTAAGTAAACTTGTGTTGAAGTGTGTTTTATATATATATATTTTTTCTTTTTTAAATGAGAAAAGCATATTTATTTCAGGGTGAGAA